>NW_015552565.1:955553-960467 GCF_001515605.1 Sinocyclocheilus anshuiensis
ACGATACTGGGCTTGAAAATATCGGTATCGGATCGAAAATAAAATAAGAGGTATCGCCCATCCCTAGCTCTTGGTCTCAAGACTTGCCCATGACATCATCTTAGTGTTGAACAATTACTCAGCTCCACCCCACCTTTTGTCACCTGCCATTGTGCTCCTATTGTGTCCATGGGAAACAAGTTAGTTGAGAACTGCTATCCCCAAATGACCCAACAGTCCTCCACTCCTTTCCCTTTTCACTTCACGAGTGTCTATAGGGGTGTACTGGCTTAGGATCTTTATTGTAAAGAAAAACATGCCTGTCTACTTCTGCCATCATAACCAATTACTAAAAAAAATGTGCAGTGGTTAAAAAATTAAATAATAGTTTATTTAGAGTTATACATACAGATTCATTCAAAAACAGGTTTGCATTATATGGTCATCTTGTTCATACTTGTTCATGAAAAACACAAAAAATATAAATTTTTCTTTCGCCTATTTTCATTTTAAAATTAAATAGATTTAACAGTAACACAAAAATATTAGCAATACTGCAAATAATATTTCTAACATTTAGAAAAAAATTGTGTTCATGAAAATCATAAAAATATAAGCACCTCATCATAATCAATAATCACTCCAACTTCTTTAACTCCTTCAAACGCTAATCTAAATATTTAAAACACGCTAAGAACTTTTTAAAATTAGAGTTATTTAGGTTAATCTTAATATTCAAGTGAAATAATCGTTTTCAAATTATGTTGACTAATGATAATGAAACTAATGTTTTCTGAGGAAAAATCACAGGAAACAAATATACGTGTTCATAAAAATGGTTAAAACATTTTAAAATACTGGACACAAACACACCGATATGCGAGTGTCCATCAGCGGTTATCCTAATGATATTGAAAATAACAAACCACTAATTCCTGAGAATACAAATCTATACCCGCTTGATAAAAATAGAAAATGTTCAAAAGAATACACAAACATAATTTACATCTTATCTACCTATAACTGTATTTGTCTGCACATTTATTTCTTTTAGACTTACACAAAAAAAGGATGTACCATTTAATAATTATACATTCCCTGCATTTGGATCATTACACAATTTGAAATATTTAAAAATACACCAATTAATATTCAACAATTTACCTGGCTTGAGACATGTAACAATAACATACATGTAAAGTCATGAATTCATTAAGAACAGTACTGTATCTTTGGGAACGCTTAAGTATTTCCTTTTTAGTGCAAATCATCTTATGTTGTTGAGCTGAAATTCCATACAGCCATCAGAATGAAAAAAAAAGTGATCAGGGTTTGTAAAAGCTATGGATTAAACTGAAAATTAAAATTATAAAATAAAAAAACATCCGTAAATATTTAGGTGACATTTATTAGAATCTGAGTCTTCAAATTTTTTTCGATCGCTTTGTCACATACTGCGTTAAATTCCACCCTTGGAACTTCATCTGAAATGAACTAATTATCAATTCACAGTGTGTAGCTGTTAAAATACACCTCGAAACAGAATGAAGGAGACATCTTTAGTCTAGACTGTGTGTGTGTGTGTGTGTGTGTGTGTGAGAGAGAGAGTACACAAGTATCTTTTGAAAAGGGTGGGCGTGGGGGGGTCTACACCCTTAACTATTACAGACACACACACTGAGGCGTGGGAACTCTATTCAGGGCTGAATCAGGGGTCTATTATGGAGCACATGGCTGCAAGTGTGTCTGGGTGTATGTGAGAGAGAGTGTGTATGTCTGTACGTGACAGCGAGGGTGGGTCTCTCAGTTAGTGCACACATGCTCGCTGCACTTCAGCATGTCTGGGAATGCCTCGCCACAGATTGACACACATGCATTTCTATTTTCACGACAAAATTTTAGAAAAAAGATCCCAGAAAATCCTAATCCTTAAAACTGTAATTTTCAGTTCATTTTTAAGATTGATATATTGCTTCTTAATTTACGACGTAAACTAGTCAGCATTTGTCAAAACCATAAACATTTTCATGCAAAAAAAAAAGAAGCAAAAATCTTTGGTATAAATAACTAAAAGGGGTACGTTTATCCTGAAAATCTCCGTTCCTATGCCAACCCCCCTCTTCATAATTTAGATGATGCCACCTGCTCTGTTCTTTGCACTATACATCATCTCTGGAACACTCCATTCACAACCAAAAGAGGGGTGGGGGAGGGCACTGCCAACCAACGTGCATTTTCTGTGCCAACACACTTCATCAGCACTGCCCCTGGTGTTCTCACTCGTACTACTAAACAGCCTACTACGAGCCAAAATCATTCGTTTGAATGAAGAAACACAACTGTTTACTTTTATGCCCTGTAAATTCTACATGACATGAATTGAGCAAACACAATGCTATTTTATGTGAAATGATAATTAAATATCACACTGCAGTCAGCTGTTAAATTCTGAATTCTCAGTGATTCAATAAATATGATTTTACCTATAGATCATTTACTTTTAAGAGGGCAATAAGAGGGTGTGTGTGTGTGTGTGTTTGAGAGAGAGAAAGAGAGAGAGTGTGTGTGTGACAGAAAAAAGAACACTGGGGTGGCAATTTATTTTCTAAAAAAGAAAATTTCAAAAGACATCTTTATGTAATATGTATTTCTTTAATAAAAGCCTCAAAATAATACATAAATGGTTCAGATTGAGCAAATGCTTCTTTTAAAAGTACAACTAATATGTATATTCCTAGGTTAAAATTTGTATAAATTGCAGAAATTGTTCTCTACTGAATTAAAATTAAATACGGTCATGTTCGATATATTTAAATATGTGTAAATTTAAACAATGACATATATGAGTCAAAATGACATGAATTTGAGTTGAATTGGCATGCCTTTACATTTATGTCAAACCTATCAATATTAAGCATCCAAAAAACAAAAAACTACAAAAAAAAATTAAAGAACAACTCTAATTGAGACATTTACATTATTAACGGAAAGTACCATCACATATATTATAATTTTAATGCAAAACTGTGCAAACTAAGCTCTGCCGTGGCATATACAATGCTTCTATCCATAAGCGTCTGTGTTACAATTCAATAATAATATAAAAACTACAAAAAATATTAATTGCAATGAACAGTTCATAAGATGAATGACAACACAACATGATAATCAAACACAAGGCCCAAATAGCTGATGTCCATTCACTACGTTGAAGTGCTCCAGGAAACACACACCAAAGGCATCAGAAAATGAAAGGTTGATTCGTAAAAACCTTTTTCTGATAACACGATTTAAAACTCTTACTTCCAAAAAGAATATGCACTATGGAAGGTCGACTTCCTCACTACGTACAGAGGCACATCTTATTTGTTAGGCGCTGATATGAACTGCCTTTACATACCACCTACGCCATTTTCTTTAGGAATCGTACAGTTTTTTAAAACGCTTTTTTTGGTATAAACCATAAAACCATAACAAAAATATTTCACACACATTCTAAAGACAAAAAAAATCAAGAAATATATCAGCGAAACGAATAACAAACTAAATATGTACAAATACCACAAAACGCAAATATTCGCAACTTACCCGATAACATTTGACATGTGTCTGTAGACAGAAACATTCCAGGACAAGTGCTGAAGGCCTTTTCTACTCACTTAACCAGCCCTGTGTTGAAGGAGAGTGAGAGAGAGAAAGAGAGAGAGAGAGAAGGAGAAGACGAGGCAGTGAGCTTTCAACAGCAGGCACAAGGACTGAAGGAGGTAGGCCGGGGGGCCAAGCCAATCCTCCCACCCCAGCTGCGTGTCCCCAGCACCGGGCTACACGTCTGCCTGTGGTCCCCTAGTCCGGGACGACTGGGCCCTGGCCACAATAGCAGCCCGAGAGACACATGTGTCGACCCGTCTTGCAGTTAACAAGTCTTTGAATGAGGAATGTTACAAACAGAATGTCCAATGCATGTTAATGTCCCAGTCAGTCCGATCGCAGCGTTGGCCTGGCGTATGAATAATTCAGGAGCTTGAAAACCGAGCCCCCTCCCTTTTTCACCCCCCCATGACTGAAATGCCTTCACTGGCTGAAGAGCGCCAGAGGAGCGAGAGAGTGTTGTGAGAGAGATAGAGACAGAAGAAAAGTATTTCAAATTTTAGCTTCAAACATTTCTATTCAGCCGAACGCGCACACGGTCGCCATAAACTTATTTCGTTTCATCGTGAAACATATTTCTTTCTTACGATCGAGGCATCTTTCACTCATTGCCTTTTTATGTCTTTTGTTTGGAATTGGCACCTGTCCCAGAAAAAGCTCCGACACCGCACCACCCTCCCGCTCTCCTTTCAGAGAGAGAGAGAGGGAAAGAAGAACTGTATGTGTGCGTATGAGAGAGGGAAGGCAAAAGAGAGAGAGAGGGTGGTGCTAAAGTGATAGAACTCCAGGTGCCTCCCTTCTCCGAGACACGCAACAAGCAGGGAGAATACAGCCATTTTCAAAGCTCAGCAACGGAAAGGATCCGTTAACCCCTGGCGAGGATGAGAAATGCCACACCACACCCGTTACGAACCATTCAAACACAATTTACCAAACGCGCAGGCGCTCTGCCGCCAAGACCAAACTCGATCCTTGAAGCTGTCCTCTGGCTCGAAAGCACTGAATAGCAATCAATCAGAAACGAGAAACAGTTAAAGAGTTTGCAGTTAAAAGACGACTATACCATGATGGAGGGTTCTGGGAAAAGTGGAGTGTGCAAATGTTGGGGTGTCTTTGTACATCCCACTGTCCCGAGTAGGAGTCGAGAAGTGTCAGACGTATGGGTGAGACGGTGTTAAGGTGAAACATCTGTCGCAATTTGCAGGGAGATTTCCTCTGCACTGACTGCACACACACACACACACACACACACACACACACACACACACACACACACACACACACACA
>NW_015552565.1:960477-967877 GCF_001515605.1 Sinocyclocheilus anshuiensis
ACACACACACACACACACACACACTGCAGCCGTGGCCTACCTGAGAATCTGCCCGGTGGAGTAATAATTAGCAGAGCACGCTGCCAATCTTGTTTTTCGATCTTTTAGGGTGCACCTCCGTCAAGCCTCCCTTTTGAACCAGAAATAATTTGTGAGGCAGTCCGGTGGTGGGGATGCAAAAAACAAACTCATGATTTCATTATTCTGTGGCTTATTTTACCAACAATTCTTTGTGCGGCTATTACGCGCTCTTGTAAAAATGCCAGTACTGTCGAGTGCAAAACTTTTTTTGTGGTTAATCAATGTGGCGATTAAATACAAGTTCAAACAGATGATCTCTCTACTGCGAACGAGCCGTAAGAGAATGCAAAAACACATACCAAAACGTGCTAGTGAGGGCCAGCTCCTGTTCCTCGGACTGTATCACGAACCTTTTCTGCATTTAGTGAACTAAAGAGTTGATAAAAGCATGCTCGCCGACCAGCGAACATGGCTGCATTGAGGGTGCTGCTGCTCATCAGGCTGTCACACGCAGATACACACACACACACACACACACACACACACACACACACACACACACACACACTGATGTGGAGGAGGGACCGAAAGCACCCGGTCCGCCCAGATTTCCTTGCCTCATTCTCGGCCTCCTCTTCCTGGCTCCCTCATGGCACTGACCTCTCATTACACACATATACACACACACACTCACTCTCACACACATACATACTCGGTTATATGTTATATGTATGTAAGGCGCACCTCACATGAGAAAGTGTGCATCAAAAAATGCGCTTCTCATTTTCTTGTAACACATTATCGGTTTTATTTCTCATTCTCTGTTGATTCTCAGGAGTTCATTTTCTTGCTTGTTTACTATAGGACCTGCGAGCAGGGAGTCGGGACTTGGAGCACGTGTTGTGTTGTACGTTGCATTAAAGTTCATTTGAGGATACAATTTTGGTTTTGGGTCGGCTGCCAACTCCCAAACAGTGAGCTGTTCTGTAAGGCCCCATCCTTCACAAGGCTCAGAGACTATGATCAAACGCCAATCAAAACAATCTCTTTATGGTACTTTTCAGGGCTCAACCTCAGAGCACTTTAATGCACCATCGCTGAGATCATTTTAAAAAGACTCTCATGTGATTTGAAAAGCGTTTATGTTTTTTGGGGTTAAAGTTACCAGAGAGCAATAATGGCTACAAGGAGGTTTAAGGTCGCTGTCTTCGCAAGGTTAAAAAGCACAGCGGGCTGATCACTTATTCCAAATGTCAACATTTAATAAGTGCATCTGACATGATTTCACAAAAATTTTTATCTTTTGATGACATTACATTGATCGAATATCAAAACTGAAGCAAAGAGAACAAAATGGTCTCCAAACATTAATGCATGTGTCAAAAAATACCTTACTAAATATGAAAATGCACATTAACCCTTTCAGACCTAAATGTGAGATTGAAGCGGACGTCAAAAGCACAAAATAAAATAATGAAGTAAACGAACGTAAACAATGTAAAGCCATTCGCCAGCTCACAGATCCTAATAACCGTCTGTAGGAGCTTTAGAGTATATTTTCTTTTCCTCCCGAATGAACATCAGGGTCTCCAGCACAATCAACTAGAAAAACTTCAAAAAGCACCCAAAGGAATTTGCAGCCATGTGTTGCACATGCACATCACCGAGCTGCAATTTTCCTCCCATAATTATGCTTTTGTGGGGAGGGCAATGAGTAAAAACTAATAACATGAGCTTCTTTAACCTACAATCTTTCATCAGAGCTATGGGACAGCAAAAACAAACAAAAACAACAGCAGTGTCTCAATATAGACAACATAACACTCCCATGAAGCAAAACATTTATTAAAAAACACAACAAGAAATGCCTGGCGCAGATTAAAAAGCATTTCCATCCTAGTTGGTGGCCTAGTTCATCAAATGAGAGTTGTACTTCCACAGAAAAAGCAACATGTTTAAGATCTGAAATGTCCATCAGCGTCTAAATCTTTCGCAAAAGGTCTCGAGTTTACATATACAGAGAGAATAATTAATATTCAATAAAAAATATGCCCACATACACATGACCAAATGGATTTGTGAAGGCATAGTATATGTGTAGAAGATATTTAAGCCAATTAAGCAGCATTTGCACAACATGACAGAAAACACAACAGCTGGGAAATGATCAGAAAACCATAGCAAGATCTGATCGGCCAACATCATATTTTCAGACACCCCATTCCTCCGGCGCAGAGGTAGCAGTGAGCTTGCAGCGGTGGTGGTCTCTCCTGGGCCCCCGTGGGCACGTGTCTACAGGACTCCTCAATTACAGAGGTGAAATCTGAGGTCAGCCTCTGTAGAGACAGGAACAAAGGGCACGACCCACAGGTCAGAAGTGCTAGACTGGGAGCAGGCTGGTCCCCATTGAGAGGGAGGGTGCTGTTTGCTTTGTGTAGGTAAAAAGTACTAAAACACAGACAGAGATTAAGAGGTGAGCCCCTTAGGACTGTCACTCAGAGGGCCCCTCCATCAACTCCGATTAACTTCCTTGACCTCTGCCTGCTATTAGAAGACGCTTAATGACCCTTATGGCTCGCCGCGGCACTGACAGAAACATGAGCGGTGCTCTGGTAACTGACTGACACCAACTGATAATAATAATAATAATTATTATTATTTATTAATTTAAAATATTTATTCATTTAAAGACAAAATTCAGCATAAGATTTGAATAGTCTATAAAGAAATGCATTCGTTTTTTTTTAATAATAAAAGCATTAAAAGTAGCAAATAAACAACTTAACAATTATTATAATATTTTAAACTATTTAATATTTGAATATTATTTAACAAAAAAAAAAAAAAGAATGAAATCAAACAAAGATAACCACCTTGACTCTTCATTGTTATTGTGTGAAATGTAAGTGTCTTTCAAACTATTACACAATAATAATAAAAAAATCTGCTACTTTGAAATAAGAATTATGATGGATTACATCAAAGAAATATCAAAAGAAAATGTACTACAACATGTTTTAACGGATTCTGTGGGTGTGATTCAATTTTACCACAAGCTTGGAAGATGCCATAATTACACACATACACACCTTGTTCTCGTTCTGAGAAAATTTGCCATGTGAACTACATTTATGTTTCCTGTTGTGCTGTCAGCTAATATGAGGACAACTGTTCTTCTGTTAGTAGTAAAAACGTAGATGACATTTATTAATCATAAGCTCAAGCTACTGGTACGGTGTTGTCTAAAAATGTACCATCCCTGTCCTACCAGTGCAAACTAAAAAAATCTACCAAAAAACAAAACAAAAACAACAAAACGATGTTTCTAAACAGCTTTTTATAGGGCAGTAACAGTACCATCATTTGAAGCAACATAAGCAACAGTATCACACAAGGGAAATATAATGTGTCCATGAGGAAAAAAGTTCAAGAGCTCAATAATTCCAGATGAAATCAGTAAGGATTAGCGTCAATATTTCTGATTCATCGGGATACGACTGCATAATTTCGCAAGGGTGGAAGGGGCAGCTGTGCTACACTACAGTAAAGGTCTGAAACCACAAAATGGAGGACAGTTAGACAACATGGCGGTCACCTCTGATAAGAGCATGCTCCTATGTCCACGCAGGCAAGATGAGGCTCCCTGCATGTAATTATGCAGATATCTGTATTATAAATACAACAATCATACTTTGGTGTAAATTTTGTAACGACAGAAACTGTGCAGTGTGATTGTTATGGTTCTGCAAAAGAGTAGGCATAACCTTGAACGTGTGTGTTCAGAGTGCCAAGCCATTACATCGACGGTCAGCACTGATTAAAAAAAAAAGGCTACAAAGAAGAATGATTTTAAAACATAAATAAAATATGGTAAAAAAAAATAAAAATCAAAGCAAAAGTCAGGGGGAAAAAAGTCAGAATAGAAAAAAGCAATGGTCTGGTCTGGGTTTGCATGCAAGTTACTTTCTATGGTGTGATTTTTCTATCTGACCACTACTAAGATGACACTCACAAATCACAAAAAAGACCATGGCGGTGGAAAAAAGGTATGAATCTCATATTTATTATGAGAGATGTAAAAAAAAAAGAGAGACATTAATATTACATGTTTTGTGAGACCTCAGACAAATAAATAAAAATTTTTTTTTTAATGCATTTATAGAAATACATTTTAAAAAAATGCTATGATATGAAAATTATTTTATGATACTGAATTCTGAGAACAATTGCTTTGTACTAGCAACAAAATTAAAAGGTTGTTACCCAAAATTTTAATACATTTATTTTTTTATGGTTATTTATTGCAGATGCATTTACTGTAATTTAGTAGTGTAAACACTGTTATAATAAAAGACAAAGCAAATGAATAAAATAAGTAAAAGGCTCATTAGGCATCACAAACAGAGAAACAAACAACCACAATATGACAAGGGCTGAATGACATTTCACTGTGCATCATGGAAAATGGAAACGTCACTTTTTTTTTAACATATAGGCTAAGTGCTATTTTACATTTATTATTTTAACATAAAAAGAGAAAACATCTTCAGTTTCCAAAAAAGAAACGGGACGACAGAAAACTATCGAGACAAAAAAAGTGTCTTATGCAATGTAATTTAACTTTCTGTTGAAAGGAAAAAGGAATGAGAACATATATTTCCCTGGCACTTCTGCTTTTTTACGTTTTGACAGAATGACAAAGATTGTACAATTTATGTTTTCATTTGAATAGTTTAACAACCAACCTCAACTTGATTTGTCCTCCTTTTTCTTTTACCGGCAGTGGAGATTAAACATATCCAGAAGTGTGTTCCTATTAGCAATTATATATATAAACCAATTTTTAAAAAGGCAGAAGCTCTAAGTCTTTAAAATCAAAATATTCCTAACACATTTCTGAATTAGAACAATTGATGCACTGAAGGAAAAATGGGTTTAACACAGTGAAAGATATGACTGAATGGCTCTGCTGACATTTCAGCAATGCATACTTTATTTTAAATCACTGTGCATTCAGATTTAAACAGGAATAATAACAACAATACTTCTATTTAAATGCTCATTTTACCTAAAACATGCAAACTTACCTTACATACTATTTTTATATATACATTTTTATTAGGTGTTGTTTCTGTATTAAATGGCATTGCAACAGTAAAAATAAACTTTATTCTAATGAATAGTAATGAATATAAAACCATGGTTATAAAATCTATTAATGCATATCTGAAAGTCACATCACATGCTTAATTTTTCAATTTAACTTTTATGTCTATTTATTCATATTTTTTAAATCAGTGCAAATTACATCTGTTGGGATTTTTGAGATTTATACATAATCCAGTTCCTAAAGCTTGGTAGTTTGTATTTATAAAAAGAAGGCTTTTTTTTTTTTTTTAGATCATTACACTTCGTAAGTGCCATTATGTGTTATTTTTATACTATTCAACAACAAATTCAAGCAGTAACATTAATTAGGAGTGAGTTTATCATGGTGGTCTCACTTTAACGGTTAAAAATAAATTAATTTGACAATAGTTTTTTGACCTCACTTCCGTATTTTATCTGTATCTGACAGCTGGAAATACACTGAAACATTTTAAAAACTACTTTACTCTAAAAGTAACTCACCTTAAAATATTCAGTCATGTGGGGAAAATGGGACACAGATAAAAAAAAACGACAGGACAGACTTTCTCTAGGTCCACTTCACAAGAGCTCACTCGCATGGCCGCTAACTGCCGCATGCTCCTATCTCCATAACTTTCTGCTGAGCACTTTGTGCTTGGAGAGAGGAGCAGGATTCTGTGGCACTTTGATTAACTCTGAAACTTCCAAAAACTATCAGACCATTTCATAATAAAAACACGAGTTAAAAAGCACAAATGAAAATGAACAGGTGCACCATTTTTGAGGGGACATATGCAGCTCACAGAACTAAATATATCACTTCAAGCTGTAGGGGAAAGGGCATAAACCAAAAAAGTAATTATTCTAACAAATGACTATCAAATATTTAACCACAAATGAACTCCAGCCCACGGGTATACCAAAATGTGAGATTCTAAATAAGTTTTAAATAGTGCTAAATTATAAATGACTTCTGATGTATTCAAACATTTTGAGAGGGAAAGATGTTTGAAGCTACATACAACAAACCTTCAATCTCTAAACTGCATGCACAAATTAATTGCTATGTCCATATCCAATCATTTCCCCAACACGCAGCGCAGGCATAATTCAGTGCCGTTTACTCCCCCCTAAATAACCTCTGATGCATGTTAACTCTCATCTCCACTCCAAACGGCCTGTCCATTCTGGTTTGGTTCTAATAATACATTTTAACACACCAGTCCTTCTTAATTTTCCTTAGTGCTGGAGAGCTGTGTGTGTGTGTGTGTGTGTGTGTACGAGGGGAATGGGGACAGTTCTGGCACTTAAAAAGTTCTGGCTCTTAAAAGCCAGCGCAGCCTGCTTCTGCATGTGCCACATCACTTTGCTTCTGACTCGAGTGGATGAGACCTCCAGGATTTGCCCCAGCTGAGCCTTCTACACCCAGTCAACCCTCTTACCCCACAACCGTCAACGACTGGAGCGAGGGATGTGCTGGATGATGCTTTGATATACTCACACCCTCTGGATAATGAAAATCTTTACGTAAATGTTTTTTACTGCTGATTTACTCTTTATATTAAATAAAGAGATAAGTGAAGCATGGTTTTAATGATGGCAAGACCATGAAATAAACTTTCCAGTGCAATTTCCTTTTTTAATTGAGCTCAGCTTCAGACTAAATTTAGTCACTATGCAGTTTAGAGCACAAACACATCATTTGACCCAGACTAGCATCTGTCGATGGTTTTAGTTACATACACTTTAGTTCTAACTAATACAGCATAAAAAATCCCTTAGTACTGCTTCATCTTAATTTCATTATGGGCGGGATGGGCATGGGTGGCTGATGGGGGGTTAGGGGGTGTGCCCGAAGCGTGAATCCGTATGCAGAAAGGTACGGAAAACAAATAACGCGTTCTATGGAGCCACTAAAGGGTCATGGTTAGCCGCTTGCTAGCGGTAGACTGTTACATTATAGTACATGAAAGTTCACTTACCACATACACAGAGTAAGGAGAGATGGCTGATTGGACAATGGCGAATGATTTGCAGATACTGAGCACCACTGACAAATATCTAATCTTGTAAAATGTGTGTTAGCGGCAGTACTGGTCCGTAGTATAGAGTCCGTGTGATCGCAAATCTCGAAAGTGAACGTAAAATGAGAGCGCACATTCGAAAGTGGTTTCAATGCCCTGCATATTAGTAGCGGCTCCCTGATGCCCGCAATTTATATACAGTATAATTACCCAACGATATAATTG
>NW_015552565.1:969480-970108 GCF_001515605.1 Sinocyclocheilus anshuiensis
AACCCCCCCCGACTGGGTTAGAGGTGTGGCTGAATCCGTATTCAGAAAGGCACGGAAAACAAATAACGCGTTCTATGGAGCCACTAAAGGGTCATGGTTAGCCGCTTGCTAGCGGTAGACTGTTACATTATAGTACATGAAAGTTCACTTACCACATACACAGAGTAAGGAGAGATGGCTGATTGGACAATGGCGAATGATTTGCAGATACTGAGCACCACTGACAAATATCTAATCTTGTAAAATGTGTGTTAGCGGCAGTACTGGTCCGTAGTATAGAGTCCATGTTATCGTGAATCTTGAAAGTGAAAGTAAAATGAGAGCGTGCATTCAAAAGCGGTTTCAATGCCCTGCATATTAGTAGCGGCTCCCTGATGCCCGCAATTTATATACAGTATAATTACCCAACGATATAATTGCGAGAGAAAGTATTGAAATATTTTTTTATCCTCCCATCTCATAGACTATTTATTCCCTTTAGGGGTTTCTGTAGTACACTTAATTTCCTTTCTGAACACGGAATTGGGATGCGGCGGATTGCGGGGGGTATGGGGGGGGTCACGATGCCGGCTCAACATCGTGATGTCTGTCAGCCATCGGTGATGGACGATGGCATCGTCTATCGGCC
>NW_015552565.1:970372-1008034 GCF_001515605.1 Sinocyclocheilus anshuiensis
AAATAAATAAAAATTCCCCCAAAAATGATCAATTGGCCATTAGCACTGTAAACACATTATGTCTGTTTCATTCATACTGGACGCCAGGGGGCACCCTCGCACAGAAAATCCACATATCCAGTCACAGAAGAAGAAGATCTCATGACCCTCCAGGAAATCCCTTATATGGACAAAGGCATTGCTATTATAGCTGTAACTGAGTAAACAGAACATATAAACTTTTTGAATGATAAAACAAAGACAATGAACACTCGACTGCAACAATATAGTTTATTTGTGTTATTCAAGCCATCTCTGGTATTTTCATAATAATTAAGTATATTTATAATCCATTGCTAATCGATGTATTCTTTTTAAAGTAGCCTATGGAACATATTTTCTGCCTCATTCTGTGACAAGAAGCCACATCAGATCACAAAAGGAAGCATTTGACTGGTGTTGTGGAGTAAAAAGGTTATAATGTTCTCTTTTGTTGGACAACAGGTTTAGAAATGTGAATACAAGGGAAGTTTAGCTTTAGGCATTTTAATTTAAGCATGTTTAGCTTAGCTAACGGAAGCTGCTGCCATCAGCGCAAGTGCAATTACTACATTCACGCGCTCCTCGGATGCTCTCATTTCCTGAGTTGTGCTTTTAAGTCGGAATGTGAAAACAACATGGACACTCTCGTTACTACAAAGATGTGTTGGATTTGTATTATTAGAGCTTTCCGACTTGAGTTCACGTGCATTTTCTCAGTCGGGAAATTATTTTTCACGTGCGGTGCTGGTGATGATGCTTCTTACGTCCGTTTCGGAGAAACGGAGGACAAATATTTCAATCGATCGCTCAGGCATGGCACCTAAATGAGGCACTGAAATTTGCGCTCTGATTCGGTTCTAGTACATACGGTTACATAAGGGCCTTTCGCACCGCTTTAGTTCCAGAACTAAATGTACAGTACTAAAGTACTGGGACGATTTTGCGCGAACTATTTCCCAGTACCATTTAAAGGGTTGCATTCGCACCGAGAGTGTGTACCAAGAAGTGACATAAGCCGGTCGACAGCGACATCATTTGTGCGCGGCGTTCAACAGAAACAAAGAAGAACAACATTAACAACAGGAGGATGGAGGACGCTGTGATCGGAGCTGTGTTTTTGTTGTGTCTCAATAATAAGTTTCACAATAATGGACATGGAAAGTCGACGTATACGTAAAGCGATTGAAAGAATGGAAAGGAGGACTAAGAACATCCAACGACAACTGGCAGTGCTACATTTGCTACAAGTGCCTGCACTTCAGCGTCCGTCCATCCATCTATCGCTGTTCTCCGTACTTGCAAAATAAGTTGACACAATGTTTACAGTATGTTTACACAGCGTTTTAAATCATGGCGGGTGAGGGTGTTTTCGTACGCGTTTGGCCAATCAGTGTCTACTTGCATCACGGGTAGTACCAGTTGTGCTGGTTAGACCCTGCTAATTTGTAGGAGCTAATTTGGTTCTCGAAAAAGGCAGTCTAGTACTAAAATCGTACCCAGTTCCGGCGGTGCGAAAACGCCAAAAAGTGGGTAGTTCCACAATTAGTTCTGGTACTATGAAAAGGTTCCCGCGGTGCGAAAGGCCCTATAGGTACCAGTGCCATATTGGTACCGGGTTTCGATACCCAACCCTAGTTCCAAGGCCCGTGTCGACTGAGGCCCAACAGACATGCACGCTCAAGTGCCACATGCTCTTCTCATCATCTACAGACAGCATTAAAGGGCTGTGTGGAATTTTGAAATCATAATTACATTGCAAATGGCGAACAGAGTGAGTTATGCTGCACTGGAACATGATCTGATCTATAGCTAAGAATTGTGTTATCCTTATATAATGATATATATAACTAGATTTTATTGTCCCCAGAAGGAAAATACACATCTTTCAAGTTTATTTATTCATTTTGCTATAAAGTTTTAAGGGTGTGAGCTTCTAAGACTGAAAGTCACTGTCCATTCCCTCCATGGGGGTTTCTCCACTCAGCCCGGTAAAGTTTGGTGTGGTTGGGGGTGAGTGACTATAGATACCATTGGTCATGAGCATGCAGGCTATAACAAAAGCAGTCTTTATGTAGCATGCATGCTGATCCAGCAGCCCACGTTTTGTGCTGCAATTGACACGTCCAGCTCAGAGGGGACAAGAACGGGCCACAAGAGAGATGCAGAGATTTACCACTGCCTTCCTGCGGCCACACTAAAAACATTGTTAAAAGCGAAAACTCAGACACTGTGAAAATGTCAGAAAAGCTAACATTGCTAATAGAGATTTGCTTCATGTGGTTAATCTAAATAAAGTTATGACTTATTATTACTTAATCAACCTGACTATATTAGACAAAGCCAATTAAAATAATTTTAAGGGTTAGATCAAATCAAATATCAATCAGGGAACAACTGCTTATTTTCACGTTTTACAATGCATGATATATCAGACGGTCACGAGTGATATCCAAGACTGAACTGGAGACATTTTGTTAAAATGTTAGCTTCTGACTAAAATAATAAATAAAAGGATTAAGAAAATTAATTGCAGTGTCTTGTCTCTGATAAAGATAAATAAGTAGGCTATGACACTGTTGCGCTACCAGAGGACTTCATATTTAAAGCACATTTAAACTACACATGCTCATGACACTAGTGCTGTGTTCAAAATATCGATACGACGATGTATCGTCACAGAGATTCGCGAAACAACGTCGCGCGCACTCAAAGCGAACTTCCGCCAACACCGCGATGATGTCATATTTGCCGCGCGCACCTAAGTCAACTTGCGGACGTGTCGCGTATAAATCAGCCTTAAATCAGCCTTGAGCGTGTGTGCGTTAGATACAGTGAAGACAGCGCGTTAGTTTAGAACTCCGTATCGTGGCATCTGTATCGTGATACGTATCGTATCTTTGCTGGTGATACACAGCCCTACATGACACTATTACCGCAATTTTTACTATGCAAGATGTATATAAAAATTTTAAAAATACAGGCCAACATGAACGTATGAAATTATTTTCAAAGCAATATGTTGTAAACTATGCTCAAATAGTGATTATTAAATTACATTTGAAAGTAATAAAAGAAATAGTTTACCCAAAAATGTCATCATTTAATCACTCTCATATTGTTATAAATATGATTTTTTTTTTTTTGGTAACACTTTACAATAAGGTTCATTAGTTAACATTAGTTGACTACATTAGTTAACACGAACTAAGCATGAACAATACTTCTACCGCATTTATTAATCTTTTAAAATTAAAAGTTGCGCTTGTTAACATTAGTTAAAGCACTGTGAACTAACAATGAACAACTTTATGTACATTAACTAACATTAACAAAGATTAATAAATAGTGTATGTATGTAATGTATTGTTCATTGTTTGTTCATGTTAGTTAATACATTAACTAACATTAACTAATGGAACCTTACTGTAAAGTGTTATCGAATTTTTGTACTCTGTAGAATGTAAAAAGGGAACTTTTGAAGAATGCTGACACTTCTCTCTTCTATTCAATAAAAAAAGATGGGGACGAGGAACTGTCAAGCTCCAAAAAAGTCAAAATGCACCTTAGAATCTTCTTGGAATGACTTTATGAGAGGAACTGACTGAAATTAAAGTCATTATTCACTGTATTAAATCCTGCCTCATAGCTGTAGTTATAATTTAGTTTCACATTATGGAAAAAAAGCAGCTTGGCCATTCTGCTGTAAATAACTCGATTTAAATTGATATGATATTATCAAATGATTATATTGTCAAATGATATTACACGGAGCAAATAATGACAGAACTACAATTTTTTAGATGAACTATTTCTTTAATTCAACTAAAGGAACGCAACTAAACTGGTCCTTATTATGAATAAATACATGCATTTACACATAAACTGTAATTCTTAAAAGCATGCAAAAAAAAAAACGTAAGCGTCTTTCTCTGTATGTGTGCATGTATGCAGGAGTGTGACATATGGAAAGTACAGAGTTAAAGCTCTGAGGATTGAGCCATGAGCTCACTCTAGGATTAATTATGAAGACCTGGGACTTCTGGTTCTATGTGTGCGCGTCTAAGAAGCTATATGTGTAGCTACGCACACACACACACACAATACGCATGCACAAACTAGGGCTGGACGATATGGCCAAAATTTATATCACGATATATTTCTTAATTTCGGTCGATACGATATAATTCTGATATCGATATGAACACTATTAAAAAAGCCTCATAAAAACGGCCACAACAGATGTCTGTACCTACAAACTTATGAAAAATTAATTTGCCAACTCTATGAAACCTACTCCTATAAAACTATATATTTTATATTGATATTGAATTATTGTCCAGCCCTAGCACAAACACATTCCCAGGGAGATGGGCAGAGTTTATCATGACAACCAAGGAAGGGCAAAAGAAGGTTGAGAGACAGGAGAGAAAGGAGAATAAGAGGAGAGAGGGTTCCTTGGCATGTTAGCTTGGTCTCTATTGACCTGTAAACCTTTGTGACTGGAACAAATGCAAATGGCGATGACTTGCTCACAGAAAATACTAAAGGGCTATTCAAATGAGCCACTGCCAACAATGCAACATTGGCCTACCCATGGAGCAGCCCTCGTCTGGAGCTGGGCCTTCAAACTCAACATTAACAACAGTCTAATGAAAAACAAAACAGGTCTATGAGAGGTTCGGTGGATGTTTGTTTGAAAAACTTTCAGCATTTTGTCCTTTTTTTTTTTGCAATTATTTTTATCATGAAAATAATTTAGTCATTTAAAAATTAGCTGACTGAATTAATACAAAATATCTCTTTTTAAGAGAAAAAAAATTGACAAAAATAGCAATTTCTGCATCTCAAACGGAATTGTGCAAACTTTCCCAAACTCAAGCCAACAGCTGAGCCAACGTTGCTGTGTCGGGCTTGCTGGGGTGCTCAAACAAAGAACAATGTTTTATTTACACTATTTTGGGGAAATCTACAATAAGTTTTCTTATAGTTGACGGAATATTGCCATATCTTAGTTAACACAGTTTTAAGCGTGTTTTTGCTTTTCAGTTCTTTGAAATATTGAGACAGCCATTTCTAAATTTTTGTCTTGAATGCTTTGTGTAGAAAAGGCAATCCATCATATAACAAACGGAACTGTTTAAGGTTGACACAATGGTCACTTGAATGTGACAAGGGAGAATCTTTACCAATAAAGAGCTGGAAGGGGCTTTATTCCAACGGATGGGTAGATTCTTATCAGCTCTTGTCAGATGTTGTCACAATCATCAGAGTTTTAAAGACAAAAAATAGCAAGTTTCACAACTGCACTACTACTGCAGAACCTGCATAAAAATTTGATTACTCCGCAAAAAACAAAGACTTTGCTCTTGAAAAAGAGAAAACTATAAGCAAAGGATGATATGTAAGACAAATGCAGCTGTGACAAACAACACATCACTCATTTGTCATTATAACTTGCGGGAAGGTGGAAGACGATGCACGAACAAGTTCTACAGGTCATATTATTTCAGTCAAATAAAAATCATATTAGTCATAGTCTGACGGTGAGCTTAGGTAAATCATTTTAAAACACCAATGGGCACAAGCAGCTCACTTGCTGATAAAAAGATTTACACCTGTGCAACTTGAGATTTATTACATGCCAAACAAAAAGTTTATGTAATAACATTTTATGCATGGCTATGATCTCTAACAATGAAATATCTCAAGGACACTGTTCTGCTCAAGCTGGATGATTTTATTACTATGTGAGATAATTTCACAAATTCTGACACTCATGCAAACTAAATAGTCCTTATTTGGTCTTTGTCAGTGCAAATTCTCGATTCGCTGCAACTGTAAAAACAAATGATCATGATTTTAACAGTAAAAGACTAAAAATGCTACAGTAAAAACCTATTAATTTTATGTAATTTTACAGTATAATACTGTTAAAATGATGGTTTTTGGAAGTGAAAAAAGAACAAGTCATTGTATAATTTACAGTGAAAAACGTAAATTGACAGTCCCAGAATTCCCTGCATGAAGCTTCACATTTGATGTTTTTTTCACTGAAATAACCGTTTCTTCTAAGTTTTTTTCTTATCAGTTGTGTACATTAGGGATTTATCTTACATCTAATGTTGTTAAATTAAAGTTTATTGCAATATTTCAGTATCACATGTGTTACCATGATGGTGTTTATTATTTGTGTGAATGACACTGTGCACCTTCTATATATTAGTATTTACCTCTCCAGTTTGTGGAAGAGTTGCTTGTGATGAGCTTTGATTCATCATGTGACTTTCTAATCACCAGCTGTTTATGGTGGTTATCAGTGTATTACAATGTTACAAAACAGGTATTAGTACTTCAATAGGTTGGTGTATTAACATTATATCAGTTAATGAAATGCAGTTTTTAACTGTGAATTTAAGTCTGAAAACCTAAAATGTTGCTACCATATTTTTTACGGTAAAGTTCTGGCAACCACAGCTGCCAGCATTTTACCGTAAATGTCAAATTTTTTTTACAGTGTTTAGTTGGGAAGAAGTTTGGATGTTGCAATGGCTGAACTGGAAGCTTTTGCTATGATATGAAATTGTTATGACATTCTGATTCCATTAAACCGCACCTACGGAGAGCAGATGGAGTAGCTCACAGTCACACATATTGGGTTCTTACATTACAGCTGGACAGAGCAGAACAGAAGACATGCATTTTTCAAAGTTGCAATATTTTTAACTTGACACAGTGTCTTAAAAACATGGTGCTTATGGTGCAAGATGCTGGAAAAACAGCGTGATATGACAAAATCAACCAAAACAGTTGTCCGACTGCATGTGTTTATATGTGTGTGTATATATATTATATCAAAGTCAAAACGTGGCGTGGGTGTTTTTATATGAATGCATCTTTGAAGGGAACTGACTGTCTTTTGAAAGTTTTGATTATAAAGCAGCATTAATGAGTAGAGCGCTGTTTTGTTTACAGCCGTTACCGGGGAAACCGCTATTTCTGCCGCACCTAAAGCGCCTCCTGCTGGCAGAGAATGAATGTGCATTTCAATAAGCCCAAAAACAAAAACATTTATATTGTATTATATTACAAATATACATTTATGCATGAAATATATATGTATCTATTAAAAGATTACAATGTAATGTCTTCACTTGATGGCTTTTTTCCAGCAAATATTGATAAATGCCATTATTTCAGTTTATTATTTAAATAACGATATAAATACATGTACGGTATGTCATAACGTTGATGTATTTATTATGCAGCTACTTAAGAAATAAATCATTAATGGACATGAAATATTGATTTGAGTTTAAATAATTTCATTATGTGAGAACAAAGAGACTGCAAAGAAACATGACACATGAAACTAGCACATTTATGTTGTAAATTGGCTGGATGGGTCAATTATACAGTTTAGTGGTCATTATCCCAAAAAAAAAAAAAAAAATCATGATTCAAGTATTCCTAAAATAATGTCTGTTCTTCACTATTTACCCTGTTAGAGTGTAGCTCAAAGAAAACTCTGCAAAGACTTCGATGAAACCAGTTGGTTTCAAGCTGGTCACGTTTTTGCCACACGTTACCTCTGCACACAAAAAAAGAAAATAATAAAATAAATAAATAAAAATTCTGCTTTTTCTTTAAGCTTGTGTAAGTGTGATATTCTTAGGCTCTACCGGGAACATTTCTGCAAAAATGGCATTAAGTACTAACAGAGGGAGCATCAGAACACGCAAGAAAACATCTGGATGACACCTGTAAACAGCACATGACCTGAGAGTACATCCACGCTGCAGGAGACCAGGAAATGTGAATAATGTGTGAAAGAGAGCGTTAGATGATTGAGTGATAAAGACTGTGCATCTTCATAAATCAGCTGTGTCAAGTATGCTCCTCCTCTCTTTTTCTCCACTGCACACTACATGCACTGAGGATATTGAAACATGCCACATAAACATCCTAATACTTATCTGATTGCTTACAAAGTTTGGAAGCATTGAGTTTTGAGTAAATCAAATAATTTGGGAGATACTGGGATGTTTTGCAAAAGTAAAAAATCAGAAAGACAGAATGTTTTCGTTAACGTCATGCTAATTTCACACACTCCGAAATCCATGTAAAAACCAACATGTCAACCTACACAGTGATGAACAGAAGAGAGAAAGACAGTCGCAAAGAAGCCAAAAAACCAACCCTGCAGATCAGACAACAACCTCACCACTAAGATAAATCATGTTTGATCAGTGTGGTTATGAACACTGGCACGCTGAAGCGATCATTTTCAGACAATCTGGATACTGCGAACCTTTCATCCCAAATCTGCCTCTAATTTCAGTCAAACTGATGCAATGGGAGACTAACAGGTCAATTCTCATCATTTTTCTGCTCTGCCCACCATAGAAATAAGCTCTCAAAGACCTGCCCTAGATCTGAACAACCCCACTGTCTGATGAAATATTTGATCTGCGTATGATGTAACATGTAATCGAGTATCAGAGCATATAGGATGATGCAATACGTGTCATGAAGATTCTAATTTGGAAAGGACATGTCTAGAGTACCTGATATCTTCTTACTTCACTAAACAATCAACATGAAACGTTCACGGAAGATGAATAGAGAGGCCTCCCACACAGAATTCACATTTCAAAGAGACCACACAAACACTGCAAGCCTGCAGACTGGCTGCAGTATGCATTTAAAACGATGAATATACAATATCATTAAATCTTGTAAAATAATTATTATTGTAAAAGAAACAGGTAAACTTTTGAACATTTAGGTAATATTTCCAATGCAACAAAATGGTTAGATAAAATATGGCTATTTTTAAGTCCCTTTTTGAAAAAAATCATCTGCTAAATAAATCAATGTAAAAATTATGAATTTTATATTTATTTAATTAATGCTAAGTGTGAATTCCTTTACAAAACTGGCTTGTTGTGGCATGGAGTGGCACTGCAAATGTGTGTCGATGGTCACTTTAGTTTCTTAAAATGTTTCTCACCTGCGTAGTCCTGCAACACGCATGTTTGTCAGTGTAGTCCAAAGCCCCTGAACCTGTGAACAACAAATCACAGCCTATGAGCATTCACTAAAACTCAATGAAAGCACTTTAAGCACTTTAATTCATTTCAATAACTGTCCATAAGCTCATCTGTGCTGTGAATATTCATCCAAAACCACCGTGAACAGAGCAGCATTTTCATGGGTCACGACCTGGCTCAGTTGAGCCTGGAATGTAAAACCGAACCAAAGGAAGCAGAAAAGAACCCTGCAGGGGATTGTTTCATTTGCTCACAGGATTCATTAAGTCATTTTTGACTCAGGATCTCAGCTTCTGCTCATTGTAAGCCCAAAAAATAGATGTTTTCTTAGCAGGAGCAAAAAAAAAACCTAAGTTCTGCCAAAACAGACAATATAGCAGTATAAGGAGCTAAAACAGATGCAAGACTGCAGAAGGGCAATTCAGAGCTGAGGCCCTGGCTTTCTCCCCCTCTCTAGAACGATCCACAGTGGAAAGAAAAGCCTTCTCCCTGTCCTCAAATGAACTCAGACATGAGCTTCCTGTTAGACCCTGGGAGGAAACACCCAGCACAGCAACCTCACACTAACAGAGGAAGGCCTTCACTGCCGAATTCTTCTCTGCCTGCGAAATTAGGTCAAGCACTTAAGAGCTCCAAGCTCATACCCACAAGTTCGCTCTCTAAAATGAAAGCGCACACACGCTGACATACATAAATCACACGCGCGACCTAAGTTCCCTCGTGCACATGCATTCACAAAATGCGTCACCTGATGTCTCCCTGCATGACAGGTAAAACACAGCCCCGTAACTACAGAATGTGTGTCAGTCTGACTGTCCTCTGCTGCACTCGGAATCTGAGCGGCTTAGGCACATCCCCTTGTGCTCTATAATGTTCCCGACTCCTGTAGGACACGTATTGCTCTAACGGCTCTTCCTCACATCTGTGCAACCTTTTAGTGCCAGCTTCAGATAGGCTACAGGCTAAAAGCTCAGGACACGCCCCTGACCTCAGCTGACACTACAGGCCACTCAAATCATCCAGCCACTCATATCTGAGAGCCACACAAAAGCGTGGATTGATTGTGTGAATGTGTCAGGTTAGACGACGCGCCTCCCCCTCCCTGTGGTGATTGCATTTAAAATTTCAAATAATGTATGCTTTTTTCGTAGGGTTAGCTGAGGTAATCCGTCTTGGAAATGGGCCAGCGAAGAGACATGAATTTATGACTCTGTCGGTGCAAAGAGTGCGTAGGATTGTTCGCCTCTTTGTAGTCTCGAAGGGCTCGGTTGGCTTTGCTCAATTATCTGGTGATTTTCAAACCGTTTTAGTAAAAGATGGTGGTAACGAGCCGTCATCATTATCAAATCATTTTGAAAGGCCAAGCGAAATGCTCAGATTACAGTACCGAGTCCAGGTCATGTTGACACATTACATGTTTGGCCTTCTATCTCTGCTGAAATGCAGCAAGGGAAGAAAGGGAAAGCGCACTGAAAAACTTGAGGCTGAGCACAAAAGCAGAGAAGGGATGAAGAAAAAAGTCTGAGAGAAAAAGAATATGACAATACCATACGCCAAATTTCTGTCATCTGTTGCAAAGAGTTTGGGGACACATTCCTGTGGGATTGACAGTTTGGCGTGGCTGTAGCACCAGGGCCCAGTCATGGAAAGACACTTCCAGCATGCACACACACTTTACGAACTCAGCAAGACCTACGGAATGCGATCTGGCCTCGGTCGTGCGCTCTCAGCATCGGCCTGGCCTGAGCCTTCCTGCCTAGGGTTACGTAGCTCTGTGTTCAACAGCAGTTTGGTTATTTCCCCGACAGGAGATGTAAATGAAAAGATATTTTTGGCAAGACAAATCAAGTGCTGAGTGACAACATTAAGACAACTGGAAACAGATTTCCAAAATTACTGATTTTTCTTTTTGTTTTGAAGTGCTGACATCATCTCCATTCTGAATGTCTCCTCCTATTTTAGAAGGTATACGACAAGAAAAATTATTGAGGAAAAAAAGAAAAATATACAGGCCCTTCAAAATAATGCATGACATTGTTTACAGTGAGCGTTGGGTCACATTAAGAGGCATGCATATGTAAAACATCGGACTGAGGTTTCGTGTAAAACCTCAAAAATACCTAAAACATCCCCATACTTTTTAAAAAAAATCTTATTTTCTGCTTAGGTTTAGAGGCTACTTCTATTTATTTAAAATGCAAACAAGCAACGATAAGGACAACTAAAGCTGCATCTGAATTTTTTTAATGCACTTTGTCTGCCAAAATTACCACTGACAACAAATTAATAACACACATTTTACAAAAGGAGAAATAAATCTGCTGATGATAAAATTGTGTTTTTAAAATATATTTAAAGTTCCTTTTGAGTAAAAAAAAAAAAAGTTTTTGCTTATTTCAGTTCAGCAACTCATTCACAGAAGACAATTAGAGCATAAGAAGGCCATTTTAGCCTAGGTTGGTAATAGCACAGTCAGCATAACAAATCTCAAAGGATGTTGGTTAACATGTTATAGCATGTATGTGTAACACACAGAGCGGTCAACAACCAGAAGTAAAGCCTCACAGATACATAATGAGATGCACAAATCCATGCACTTTCATATCTATTAATAATACATTACAAAACACATATGCACAATAAAGCATTATACGTGCATGAAACTGTAGTTTATATTATTCAGTAGGCTTCATTATTCTAACATCTGTCTGATGTACGTGTACAAAAAAGTACACAGATAACGGCAATCTCACTTTTAGCATATAACAGCAGATTATTATCTCATTCTATTATTTACACTGAGTTTATTTACACTCACTCTGTATATTTATATGTATATTTAAAGACAAAATCGTACCAGATAAAAGGTGGACGTACATTACATCTCTGGGTTGAGTCCGATATAGATTTTCGCCATTTCAAGCACCACTGCAACACAGACACACACACACACACACACACACACACACACACAAACACACACAGTCTAACATTTCAGAATAAGCTCTATTCTCACTGGCTGTAAAAAAATCAAAAAATCAAAAAAGTCTGCAACATAGCATTATGCATTTAAAGAAACAAAACCTGGTCAAATAACTGGCATGTATTTCGATAACTGCATTATCATCAACTCTAAAAGGGGCATATTGTCTTAGGACTTGTTTATGCATGATACAAGTCAAGGAAGCCACCTAAGATATTAGAGCATACATTTTCAGTACAAAGGGATCAAAAAATATTTTATTTTAATAATAATCGTATCAGCTGAGATTCATCTATTCATTTCACTATGTTGCATGACACACTGTCCACAACCTCCGTCCAGTTTGATATAGACGGGATGAAACAGGTTGTAAAAATACATAAGCCTGGCAGAAATATTTTAGTGAGCAACCCTATTTATGAAATACACACACTCGATTTATTTTGCTTTTAAAGGAGAAGACCAGATCAGTCTCATGGTGCCTTCAATAAAAGAGAAGAATTTACACAACCCCAAATAAGAGAGCAGCACGATCGATTATTTGAAAAGCACGAACAAAAACGTCTGGCCATGAAAAACAGACCTCTTTCCTATCTCTTATGTGTCTCTAACTCCATTATTCTCCTCGACATGCACTAACAAAATGAGTTAAGGTTATTCCTCGTTTAATTCATTCGAGTGCGTGCTCGACAGATAACGTTATTTTACATTTGATGCCAGGTAAATAAGCTGTGAAAACTAGGCTACAATTCAATAATGCCCCACATGCCGGCTTCGTATGATTGGCGCATGTAATTTCAAGCGTAACAGCGAAATAAAAACAATACAGAAAAAAACGACCGATGGAACCAACTAAAATATGATAACGGCAAACTTACATTATTTACGTCCGCGTTTCATCCGCTTCTTAGCGTCGTCTCGATCATTCGTGCTCCTTTAGTTGTCGTTAGAAACGAGCAACGGCAAAACAAACAAATGAAACTTGACGGGAGTCGTTGGGTAAAACCACGACGACCGTTTTTATTTTTCAAGTTCAGGCTGAAATTCTTGAACGCGGTTAACACACGACCGTTAATGCAGTCTGTCCGCCAGCAAACTATCACAACCTTCTGATCTACACAAAAACATGACGACACACTGCGTCTTTTAAAGGTAGCTTTTTTTTTGGTAATGATCAAGAGGAGCTGTTCATCCTCGCAACAGCCACACCGGACCGGACCGACAGCCTCATACTACCGTGAACTAGAAGATCACACAAGTTCAACTAAGGTGAACTGTGATTCACACACGAGCGCGCGCAGCGACCGTTACACAAGAGCCAGACAGCAGCCGCTGACCTAATATCAGCACTAAATAACACACTGTTTACTCTTATTCACATCGGATATATAATGATGGTGGCTGTGGGCATTTTTTCTTTTAATTCATGGGCCCGTCGTGCTCGGCCCGTTCGGCAGATTTACCTCAGAGACTAACAGCTCGACGAATATGCAGTCCGTTTTCAAACCGACGAAAAATCTGAGGTAACGTTAAAAAGTTTCGACTTGAGAAGTCTGTTGTGGTTGATCTCGGAGAAAGAAACACCGTAGGTAAATACAAGTAAAAAAAATAAAAAATTGTGGTTTAAAAACATACTTGATTTTTATTATTTTTTTTATGAGGACGAGAGTGTTAGGAATTATATTTGCTCATTTGCTGATCTCTGAAATAAATAAGACATACTACCTGTTGGCTTGCCGATTTATGTAGTAATAATAAAATATTTACCAACCATTTAGTATAAATGTCTACTTATGAAATATTTACAGGCGTTTAACCGTTCTGTAAAGATTTTCATAAAAGTTTGTAGATGTCCCGGGTCTTGTAAGCCGTCGTTTAACCCATTTAGTGAGCACATGTATTTTAATTCTTGGATAGTAACGTTACAATGAAATAAACTTCATGGCTTTTCTAAAAGAATAAATAAATAAAATAAAAAAGGAAAATATAAACAGCTAGTAAAAGTATATCCCTGGTCATACGCGTAAACAGTTTGCTCTAAGAGACCGAACAGAATGTTTAAAAAAAAGAAATAAGATCATTTATTTATTTATTTTACATTTACTTTGTTTCATTTAATGTGACAATACTTCAAAAGACAAAATCTACAGTTGTATAATATGAATCAGTCACTTATTAAAAAATGTGACCACTGACATATTTACATGTTTATCATCATGATTTATATGAGAATAATGGACCCTTTTAATATTATATGCATCAATTATGGTAGCTTTATCTGTATTATGACATGTTTTATGGAGCCTTGGCATCATCTTTCAGAAAGGCAAATTGGCATTAAACAGCTTCAGTCATGTATTTACACCAACAATATTAAAATGCACTTTCATTTTTTTTATAGTTGACAAAAAACTTTTTAGTCACAAACAGGGGATTAAATGGGTTAAGTGAGAAGGACTTCAGGCTATCATGTGATATGATGTTAAACCTGTGTGTACGTGTGTGTGTTTGCCATCAAAGGCATTTTGAAGGGCATTTTTATCAGGTTTTGGCTAACAGTGTGATGTGAGTCATGCATTCATTCAAGACTTATTCACATACTAATTTGCAACATTAATATTAAGAATTTCTGTCTCGATGTTCAGTACAGACATGTTAAATGTATTAAATGTTTTAATAGAAACAACAAAAAAACTTGACTTTAACTTACAATACTGTAAACTCTGTTAAGGAAAATTCTAATTTACTCCTATTATTGGCTCTCAGAGACCATTAGTGTGATTTTTTCCCTGCTTCAAGTCTCCTTTAAGTCAAGTCTGCTGAATTTGTGGTTTATAGTCAGGAATAACAATTTCACAAATGTATTTCTGAATGTAATACCCATTCATAAAAAAATATTTTACAAAGCCACTTAAAACAGACAGAGTACTGTTTTATCTGTCAGGTACAGATGGAAGTTTAGTTGCAAACAAGGCAATATTTCTCCAATAAAATGTGCAGAAAATAAAATAAAATATAAAATAATATCTAAAAAAAAAAATCACTCAGCCAGAAAATGTTATTACAGAAGAAAAAGAAATCAGGTAAAAGCTTTGATCACACCCTCATTTAGTTATTATTCCTTTTTTTTTTTGTTAGAAATGTAGGATAGGGCTTACATAATTTAATCAATAACTAACATCAGTGCATCTTTTTGACACTTAAGTAAAATATTACTTCTGATACAGGATGGTGTTGATAGGTATGATGCTTAAAAGTTAATTTCAGAACTAATTACCTTGCATTTTTTTCCCCTCTGTGCTCAAAAATCTGATTACTTTCTCTATAAATACTGAAGTCATTGCTTCACCACTCTACCGATGGTTAGAAGTAGAGGAACACACTCCATGAACCCACAGGTTCATCCATACAGACACAGCTAATCAGATTAAAGGGCCGAATTGTGTCCTATGTGTGAACGCGCGTGTGTTTACGTCCTACACAAAGCGGCCTCATGGGAATTAACATGAGATGGTGGCAAGCAGATTATAACGAAAGGGTTGTTGAGTTCGCATGGCATCACATGTTTACATGAAACTTATTCTTGTCTCCAGCATTACTTGCCTCTCATATTAAATAAATAAATATATGCAAGAAAAAAGGGTAGACATTAATGCCAGCAAGTGCTTCAAATTTTTAAACCAGAAAGTCAAGGAGAGATTTGATTATATGATATTTAATGCACACAATTTTAAGGCTTTGTAGAAATTGCTTCCTCAGGCAGTCAATTACCTTGAAAATAGTTGATAAGAATGCATTTAGGTCAAACAATTCAAAATGATTACACTTGTATTTATAAGATAAAGACTCAAGTTCTCACGCCAAATAGAGTCATCATGTAACAAACTGCATGTGATCCTCTGACGCATGTCAGTCACAGTGAAACACAGCGAGAGGCCCACTCGCGGAGCCCACTGATGTCCTGCAGTGCACCGGCTGCACCTTTTGTCTTTCAGATAATCACAAATTCAGACCCGGCATCACTTGCATACTAAACAACCCCAAATGCTTCGGTCATACACAAGTCAGCTCAAGAGAAGCCTACTGCTAATTATTTTTTGTGCCCCTTACTGAAATGTGGCACTACTCAATAGAACTAAAGGCGGCATTTAATGCAGAACTTTCTCCACGCCTCACACCGCCAGTGCGTGAGTGTGTATGAGTGTACAGAGCATTGAGCCCTGAGCTGTGCTAATTTGCAATCAGACACTCTCTTTGAGTTCTGTCTCTATGCCTCCAGACAGTGTAAATGGCAGCTGAGACAAAGCTCCCATTCTCTCCGCGCAGGCCCTCATAGTTTTATTTCAGGCCAGTGCTCTCAGACAGAGGGCATTCTGGGAAAGCCAAGAGATGGCAGTGGCAAAGGGGGCGGGACACTCAGAGACGAGAGAGAAAGGCATGCTGCAACAGCTCCCTACCTCCCTCTACAACTGGCGTCCATTGGCACGCTGCAGTACCACACCCACAACACTTGCACTCTGCCAGTGTCTCGCCATTACAAGAACAAACATCAATTTCATTTCATAGTTCCAGAACTATATCACGATTATTCAGAGACATCTATCTATCTTGAACTGTTTTTTAAATATAAATATATATCTGTCTATTTATTATGGTTATAGTGCAATGATGATGTCACTGCCTTGTATACACTGTAAAAAAAAATCCGTAAAATTGACGGTAAAAAACCGGCAAACTCTTTTCTTTCTATGATTGTTTAAAAACTTTTTCTGTTTTCTTATATATCTAATGTACCTAATATACCTATGAATCTACGTTGCATTTTTTTTTAAGATTAAGAGAAAAAAATCAATTTAAAAGGATTTTGTATAGTTATATAGTTATTGTGCAATAATGATGCTATCACCTTGAATCACTCTTTCTATGATTGTTGAAATTCTGTTTTGTTATCTGTCGAATGTATCTATGAACTATGAATTTTTTTCTTTGTCTTCAAAAGGGTCAGTAAGATTTTTTTTAAAGAAATAATTTTTAATCCGCAAGGATTCATTCAATTCATAAAAAGTGATAGTAAGCATATTTATAATGTTACAAAATAGTTCTATTTCAAATAAATGCTTGTTAAATAAATTATGTTTTATTCATCAGAGAAACCTGAAAAAATTAATTTCAGTTTACACAAAAATATTAAAACTGTTTTCAACATCGAAAATAATAAGAAATTATCCTTGAGCAGCATATCAGCATATTAGAGTGATTTCTGAAGGATCATGTGACACTGAAGACTGAAGTAATGGATGCTGAAAAGTCAGCTTTTCCATTACAAAAATAAACATTTTTAAACTAAAAAAGTTAAAATGCAACAGTATTTCATAATATTACAGTTTTACTGTATTTCTGATCAAATAACTGCAATCTTGGTGAGCATGAGAGACAAAAACATTACAAAATCTTACCAAACCCAAACTTTTGAATACTAGTGTGAATATACTGAGTACTAAATTGTTACTGAGTCATTGGTTTTGGAACAAAAACACATGCCTGGGGTTTCAGTAATGCAGGTCTATTATATGAGATACCTTTACTTTGTTTTCAAGAGCCAAGACAATGCCTGTCACAGCCCCTCAACCCAAGGCTACAAGTGAATGATTACCGAGAAATGAGCCATGTCCTCAGACAGGGGTCACAGTCTCGAGGCAACAAGAGAACGATAAAACCCAGAGCACACCTATGACTTTATCACAAAACCAGATAACATCCATAACACATTCTCAATGCTGACACCTACTTCTTCAAAGTAAATCAAGTGCCCAAAGTGAAAATTTGACTATTGGCTCTGCATGGCCTCTTTGTCCGAGATGAAGTGAAAAACGTTGAGCCCATTTAAGGCCGACAGCTGTGTATCACTTTACATTAAGAGTGATTTCTTCTGGTGTTGGCGATTTGATATGCTGTCGGTTCAGCTCTTAAAAAGTATGGAATCCCTCAGTCTCTCTTTGACTTGACAAGCGGTCCAAAGATGTTTCTTTTACATCTGCTTATTCTGCACATCAAGCAATATAATCACATGAAACAGTTAAGAATTAGTTCATATTTGCATCATCTTGGTCCAATTCCTAGAAACAGATTAACCTTAGTCCTATACTGAACTGCATTATCAACGGTGATTCTCCATAGAAAATCCAGTTTATTCTGAGATTTGGCTTATTCTGTGCCTGAAAAATCACACATTTAAGACATATATCACTACACTGTGAGCTCTGAGGCTCAGAAAGCGAGGCATTCCTCCTTTTGAAGGATTTATTTACATGTGCATGATTGCCCAAGAGACCTTCATTTCAAACCCATGAGTTGGTTAAAGTAGTGAGTTTTATGGTGGTAACCTCAGCAGGTTCCCACAATCAGCCTGACAGCTGGTCTTCAGTTCCAATATTAATACTATACAATTCTCAGAATGACATATACTACAGACTTTTTGCCACCAAAATCACTGTAATTATTAAATGGAAGAAACCGAATGGGTTAAAAAGGACAGTGAGAAAAAGGTGATCTTATTGGCGTAATTGGCACACAACATGGTGTGATCGAAAGTACTTTGACCTTGGTGTGACCCTGCCTGGAAAGCCTAACGCTGGCAGCGGTGTAGTGAAGTTACTGTGTGTGCTGCCCCATCTCTCTCTGGCTCCACATGATGACAAACAGCTATTGTTACAGCATACCGCAAGAACAATTGACTTCTTATGCCTCTCACAGAGAGTCAGAAGACAGAGGCAAAAGTTTAACATTGCAACCACAATTAAATCAGAAACCTTTCGCTCAGTGGCCCGTTAAAGTGAGACAGGGTTTTGTGTAAGGTGGCTGGCGGTGGTGGCGGCATGGTATTGAAATAAGAGCCCTTTAGTTTTAGTCTCAATTGAGGACCTTGAACCCCTGAAAACCATGGAGGTCAGCAACCAAAATGGGATGAAAATCTCACCATGTTTTGGATGCTGGTATCTCCATAAAGAGTTTTTGTCCACCAGCTCCAAATCAGCATAAACCAGCATGGAAATGAATGTCCATGTTGGTCTTTTCAACAGGAATGACTGAGAATTTACACTACAGACCAGAGAATTGAGTGCCCTTTGCTATTGCTCCTCCCCATACACTCTCACAAACACTAAATGACATCACCACACATCTGTTGTCCCAACAGGCATTCATCACATAGGCACCAAAACGACAAGCCTCTCTTTTTTACCCATCTTACAGTCTTTCCATCCCTCTCTCTCATTCTCTGCACTGACCTGTGGCTTTTTTCTACCTCATCCTGCATTCACAAGCACATGCATTGTGGAATTGGGAAAGAACTTTCATTAGAAGTCAATTAGCCATTTAGGAGACCCTTCAGTCCACCCTTGTGATTACACACAGACCCCATCAACCAGGTCAGCACTAATACAGCAAGGTTGTTCAAGAAGAAAAAAAAAGGGCATAAAAGATTGTCTCACTGGAAAATTCCAGTGCTCAGTCCCTTTTTTCTCTAGATCTCGTTCTTTCCGAAGTATTTTACTTATCTCACATATTACATTTTTTTTGTGAATAAAAATAACATCCAGTCCAGAAAAATCCTGAGGTTAAACTTCTATTGCTCTTTGACTCTCAAACCAGAGGTCCCTGTAATATTTTAGGCATTACATTTATATGTATCACTACCACAAAATGCCTTGCTACAGTATGTATTACTAACTTAAAAAAATTAATAATAATACTATACTATGACATCTTTTGCAAAATGTAAGAATCTTAAATTATTATTTTTTTTTACTCTATATAAAAATGTACCCACATCATCAAATGATCTTGGCACGTTAAGACAATGAATGCTGTTTGAACACCTCATGCAATGTGATTTTTCTGACCTCGTATTCTAAAAAATGGCGGGCTTTGGGTCTGCGGCAGGCAGTCTTGATTCAGCTTTAATCGACAGTGGATAAGTTTATACTTATCCCGGAGGGCGGGATACAAGATGGCGGGAGCAGTGAGGTGCAGTTCTCATTTGGGGCGGCAGCACAATTCTTCATCTTTTCCGAATAGGCAGTCGAGTAGAGCCCCCTTGTGGACATTAATCGAAACTGCTCTGACCAGAGGATGTGGGGGGAGCTGGGTATGTTAAATGTATGGTAGACCTGAGGTGGGCACTTTACTTTGATCAAGGGACAGAGAGAGTGGATATCCTTACACCAGTGATGGGTGGAAGCCTGGTCTAAAAACTGGGAGGAGGGGATCATTCTTGGAGCTCTGCTTCCCACTACTGGTATGTCTGAATACTGCACTTTCATTTAATACTTACTGCTGTAAAGTAAGGTCTTTTTAAATGAAAAAACGTTTTCAACGTATGCTTGTAATATAATATAATATGAGCAATTGGGACAATTTGGGGATTGTTACAAAACACATTACTGTAAAAAAAAAAAAAGAAAGCAGTTTATTTTTTATTTATGAATGAAAGGAACTTAATATGCTGCCAGTTGGTAAATATCAAACCACACTGTCACTACTCCAGCTGCTTCTGCATCTGTTTGTGGGTAGACGTACCAGCATCTGTTTTATGTTTTGAGTGAGCGAGAACAATAAAAAAAAAAAATTCAATTCTGGAATAACTTATAGGAAATGGTGTGATTTACACAGACATTTATAAGCAACCCATTAATCAAAGTATGCAGTTTTTTCTTCTTTTGCGTGCATCTATTTCTTTTTTAAATATGGACTGTAATTGGGAAGACTTGTCTTTAAAACATATTTCTGTACACGTGCTTACAATTTTCTTTTGTCAGTTCTGAGGATTTAGCTGAGCATCATAATCATGTGATCAATTTCAACTGCGATATAGCATCATGTGGACAAAATCAACTGTAATTTACCAATCGCACGCACTTGGACTGTGTCACAGGGTGCAACAGAGAAGAAGAAGAAAACACTATCCGGAGAGTAATTGCAGATGAAGAACTGAAACCAATGGCCCTGAAGGGAGGTGGGGTGTATTGATGTCCACTTTGCCTTCCTTGTACTACAGAACAAGAGTGCTAAACAAGCCTTTTCCATCTCTGCTGGCATTTTTAAGGGTTTCCTCTAAAGCAAACGGGTCACTGACAAAATGCAATGAGACAATGATATTCCCCCCAGACGAGGAAAATTGTCTTCTTTTCCTCTATAATCTTGATGAAGTAAATGAAAAGAAACAGATTCCATTGTGTAACCTTCCAAACTATGAGAGCACAGCTAAAGTGCAGTTTTGGCTAGAAAGCTCTGTGGTCAAAAACACTAACAAAAGCATCTGATGTTTTCTCTCTCTCTCTCTCCCCCCCCCCGCTTTGGGTTCCTCCCTTCCATTCTATTTGAATATCATCCATAATTTTCTCTTGGCTGCAAATTTTTATAGAGACATGGACTTTATCTAAAAGTGTCCTGGAACATGGGTTGGAATAGAAGTTTTCAATTATATCTGCGCAAGATGTCAGCCATTCTTTTGGCTTGTGCATGTACATAACAGAAAAAAAGAACAAAATAAAAACTCAATACATCATCAAGAAAATATTTACATTTCCTTTAAGAGGGGAAGAAAGAGGATGTTTCAAGTGCAAATTGTACTACTCATAAATCATAAGTAACCAAAGGGAGGTATATTCTTGTAATGCATCATCTCCAACATCCACTTTCCCAAGTGTAGCAGGATTTGCTTCATCGAACACCATGTCAGACTCAACGGTTGGCTAAGCCGGGGGACATATAAAGAAACACGCATAACAAGGTCTTGCAAATCCTCAAAAAGGTCAATTGCAACCATCTTGATCCCCAGCAGCACTGCATGTGTTCATTTTCAGGACTGAAATGCATAGTGATATTCAAAATAGTAACTAATGACAGATGAATAAAATGAATCCAAGTCCAAACTATATAGCATTCTGGTTCCAGTTTCCATCCCATTAGCAAAACATGGGATCTGCTGCAACCATCAAATACAAACAGAAGCAGAAACTTTGAATAGGCTGTGCACTTTGATCTCTGCACTAGCGAAAGACACAGGCTCATAAACATGTCCACCCTTTGAAGCTTACGATATTGCACAGTTAATTCTCCACCTTCTATCCTGTCCAACGGTCCCTGCCTTAAAGCAAACAAGCTCTTGCTTGCAGAGAGCATCTTTACGAGACAGTAAATTTGTTTGCTTTCCTTCACCAATCGGCCCCCATCACTCACAGTGTTTGACTTTGCTGATGTTTTTCATTATGAGAGACCACAATTCTTTTTTTATATGCCTTCTTTATGTATATGTATATGTATGTATATTGCACGTGTGTTTTTGCACGATTGACAGGTATATCTAAGCTGTTTTACTTGGCCTGTATGTGGCATGAGAGCAGAACCCACTTTTACCAATTGCCACTAGAGGGAGCACACTTTCATTCAGAATGGTGATGGATGGGAATCTACATATTTTTGAATGGATAACGAGTTTCTGTTGTTGTTCGCAAGTTCTGAGTATCTGGTTGTACGTTTGATTGTATGTGAAAGAAAAGTTGCACTGTGTACAATGCATATAATAAAAGAAACAATGGCACTAATTTAAAGTAGTGACTGTCATTATGCACGTATTCAATGGGTAGTTAACCCAAAAACTAAAATTTATTTTATCATTTACTTACCTTTATTTAGTTTCAAATCGGTATGGTGCTCTTTTTTCTGTGGAACACAAAAGAAAACATTGAAAAAAGTTTATTTACAAAATATCTTTTTTTTTGTTTTTTGCTGGTAATCAATCTTAGACCAACAACAATCCAACTAGTTAAATCCCTAATGACTAGCTAATGAGCATCTAAAACAAGCTAGAAACCATCTTAAACTGGATTTTCCAGCACAGTCTGTTACTTGCCAGATCATTGCTTAGTTGTATACAGTCTACAAAATATTCAGTTACTTTTAGGGGAGTCGGCGTTTTAAGGTCATTTCATGTCAGTAAGTTTCACCTCAGGCAACACAACTGATGTTGCGCCACAAGGACAGGAACATGTCTTTAGGAATATCTTAAGGACTTTTAAAACAAAACACTGCACTGAGATACATGTGACAGGATAATGTGGAATACAGCGATAAATAATCACATACGTGTAATTTTTATTAGCTATCACACGTTTTGTCGATACCGTCCGATATGGATCCTGAAAGAAAGCGCTCGAAATCGCTACTGTTGCTATGGTTACCGAGTCAAGCTGACGCGACTTTTTCTTTTCTAGATCGCCTACGCGATTTTGTAACTTACTTTTAATCTAACTTTTGTGGTTACTGAACCTTTTTAGTGCTGTCAAAAAATTAATCGCATCCTAAATGAAAGTTTTTGTTTACATAATATGTGTGTGTACTGTCACTCTGTATATTTATTATGTATATATAAATACACACACATGCATGTATGCATATATATATATATATATAGGAAAAATATGTTTTGCTTATGTATAAAATATTAAAATTTATATATAAATTATATATATATATATACACACACACACGTAAATATTTTTAAATATATACATAATAATAATAAAAATGTGTTTGTGTATTTATATATACATAATAAATATACACAGTACACACATATTTTGTAAGCAATAACTTAGATGCGATTAATCGTGATTAATCGTTTGACAGCACTAGTTATACATACTATGTAAAAAAATGAAAAAAAAATAATAGATCTATACGTTTTAATGTTGAAATCAGTTGAGAAGGTTCAAGCCTTAATTAGGGGGCTCAGACCATCCCAAACCCCCTCATAATTCGCACCCTCGTTATACAGCTCCGATTGGTGACCCATGCCTGCCATCCACAGTGATGAGAGAAGCTGCATGCATCATTTACTGAAAGGAATTGTAGGCTGCCAAAGCAGAACACTTTATAAACCCTGAGCTTTCGCTTTTTGTGTCTTACAAGAAGTAAACAAGGTCTTCTTAATAGACCGTGCAACTATTATTATGAAAAGAAACGGTTTCGAATCAGATTTCTGTCCATGTCTCATCAATCTCTCTGACATTAAGCGCAATATATCACAAAAAGGCGGAGATGTCACTCAACCGTGCCCGTAAAGGTGGGCGGACTGGAGTGTCCCCACCTCTGCCAATGGCAAAGCACCGACGCTAGACCCGAAATCCCTAAAATCAGCCGTCAGCCCGCGGCGGGGAGCACACTCTGAATTAGCCCGTATCGCGCAGGAGATGACGGATCGTGTCTCCGCGCCCGCAGCTCACGCACGGACCGCGGCGCGCCGAGCAGCAGCGTAACGTCACGGCAAAACTTCAGAAGTTCGCTTTCTCCACGCATGTCACCATGCGCAGCATCTCATCCTGCGGTGCACTGCTGTCAGTCTACTACCCCCAGATCTTCCTCATCCTCAGCAGCGGCAGCTACCTGTAGGTTTGAACAACTGCTTTTTTATTCTGACCTTTAATATCCTTTCGGCGCTTTTGGCACAACAGTCAACAACTGGAGAAAATTAAAGCGTTAGGGTTTATCGTTATTGCATTGCAAGATTAGACAGTCATCTGGATATGAATGGTTTTTAAGAGTGCAAACAAATCATCATGTCCACATTTGTTGGAAATGGCATTATTTAGTGCACCTGCTGTGTTACACCATGAGACTTGAGTATGTGCATATGCTGTAATTATGTTTGAGCCAGTTTGTGCTTGAAAAACAAATGCTCAATGACTCCTTATATTTAGAATATATATATATAAAAAAGACAATAATGTATCAGAATCCATTCATTGTAAAATTTTTACTAATTTAAAAGAAAAAAAATATTTAAAATAGTACAGTAAAAATGTTAATTAACCTGTAAGTTTAATGAACACACTAAATGTAATTTACTGTAAAATACTGTAAAATTGTGTTTTTCAGAAATAAAAAGTATTAATTACATACCAACTCCTAACAAAATCTATTACATTCAACACAACATTGCATGTTCTTTTACTTTAAAACATTGTTGAAGTTAATTAAAAAAGCATGGCTAAGTGTATGGAGTACAAAAAACAGTAAAAGTATATTCCCACAAATGTTATCTTTTATTTAAATAGTTGTTTATTATTTTTGTTAACAGTTATGCACAATATGGTTGATTGGTTAATGTTTATTGCATTTTAAGTGTCCTGTGTTGTATTGATGGTGTTTGTGTGGGTAACACTGCAAAAGTCAAATTTTGATGAATTTGAGCTCATTATGTGCCTTCTGGTTTCCCACCTTTATTATGGTGTTTATCAATATATTTTGAGATACAAAGCAGATTTTAGTAGTTCAATTAGGTTATAAAATACCTTAAATACCTCCCAAAATACCTTATATGTTACAGTATTTTTAGTGAAGTTGCACTGAAATTAATTATTCAAATGAGCAGATTTCCAGTTATATACTAATCATACCACCCAGTTACAGGCTAAACGTGTCATGCCAGTCTAAACCAGTTCATTCAGTCAAAATTGATGGGATTACCTTTCATTCATTTGCTGTGAGTCTGTGAGGACAATGTTTTACTAATTACATCAGGTTCTGATCTGAAATGCTTGTAATTGGAAAACCTTTTTTTTTTAATTTGGAAAAAAAAACAGAGGGTGAGATGTGCGAGATGTGGCTGGAAAAGAGTGAACCTTTTATTTGCACAAAAGTTCAGCCTGTGGAGAAATTACTGAGCCACACGATTCAAACGTATGTGTAAGACCATAAATGTACTTTAAATAGATTCTGGTCACTCTTTCTGAAGTGGTCATTATTTAAAGCTTTGAGTCCGAGTCTTGTCAAATTTACACTTTGTTCTCTGATTCTTAGTTAATTAGGTAGCCTGTAGACTATTTAGAGGCCAAAATGTTCTTCGTGGACGTTCCTCAGACCAGACCTATGAAGACTAAAGAAATCTGCTGAATTCCATTAAAAATGACTTTTAAAGTTTCCCTGTATTCAGATGCTATTAAATAACATTCTTGTTACAAGAACAAGAATGCTAAACCGTTATTATGACTGATGAATGGACACTCTAGTTTTGGTAGCTCCTCTCAAGCATTCTTGGCTGAAATGTGTTTATTCCAAATTTGTATCAGGACATTAGTTGCACTGCTCTAAAATGGGTCAATATATTTCCGGATCGTGTTCACTTAATTGTTAGTCAATAGACTAACACTGGGGTTCACTTCAGCAGAACAGACAGCTTGATTTACAAGAGTAATCCACATTTGCGTGTAGTTTCACTTTAATTGGGCTGTATATTCTGTGATCGCTTTGTTGTTTATGGTCTTTATCTGTAGAATAATGTATGGTTGGCCTGCTAATCTGTTTAGACGTTATTTGGGACATTATTGTCAAGTTCATTTCCATGCTTGCCTGTAAAAGCTTTGATTCATGAACTTTGAGTTGTTTGTTGTTCTGTTTTAAACAAGTCATGAGATGCTCGGAAATTCTTTTATTATAGTAAAGGCAATCCTTTAAATGTTTCCTGCGGTATATTGAAAAAAGATGGAAATGTTTGTGAGGAAAGTGTCTGGCAGAGTGCAGTTAAATCATGAGGGTATTTGAGGGGTCTGTACAAACTACACTATAAATATATCTTCTAAAACACTAAGCAATCTTAAGTAGTTTTGTGCAGTCCACTAACCAAGAAAATGAAATGCATGAAGAGATAGTGCACCCAAAAATGAGAAGTCTGACATTTACTCACCCTCATGTTGTTCTTTCTTCTGCAAAACACAAAAGGTGATATTTTGAAGAATGTTCTGTTCATGCAGTGAAAGTCGATGGGGTCCAAAGCAGCACTGGACCCCACTGATTTAAAAAAAATATCGTGTAAGTTATACAGGTTTGCAACGACATGAGGCGAGTAAACAATGACAGAATTTCCATTTTTGGGTCCCCATTTCTTGAATACCTGGTCTACATCAGCTGTTGACATCAATGTACCTGGTCTCCTCCAAAGGGCTTTGTCTTCAGTCGTGGCTTTGGGCGCGAACATCATCTGCAACAAAATCCCTGGCCTGGTTCCCAGACAGCGCGCTATCTGCCAGAGCCGCCCAGATGCCATCATCATCATTGGGGAAGGCACTCAGCTGGGCATCAACGAATGCCAGTATCAGTTTCGCTATGGACGGTGGAACTGCTCTGCCCTTGGGGAGAGGACTGTCTTTGGGCAAGAGCTGAGAGTAGGTCAGTAGGTGCAGCCCTGTGATCTGTTCTTGTGTGTGTGTGTGTGTGCGCGTGTGTTGCTTTGGCTGCGATTTGTTTCCGTGAGAGTGTGGCCCTGCGACACAAGTGAGACGAAAAGAGGTTAAAGTGGATGCGATCTGTCCGCAATTACATTAAAATAATTCGCACGGTTACACACACACAAATGGCACCAGTTACTTTGTGAGAACCTCAACCGAAGAACACACAGTAATATGTTTTTTTTAAATATAGCACTCACATATAAATTGCCTTTCAGTCAGAAATGTTTTGTTACGGTCAGGGTGCGGTGCGAGGCTGTGTTTAATTCAACGGTCCTGGTAACAATCACTCTTTTGGGGGTTGGTTGGCTCTACACAACATAATCTTATTTCTTTTGTGCAAGGAAATGTATGTTTCTCGGCTATAGTGATCTCTACACTGTGCGTATGTGGGTTCTAATATGTAAGCTTTTATGTTCTGTTGTGCAAATTGCTTGTGTGAGAGAAAGAAAAGTCATTGTATTGTGAAACTGTAGCAGAAATGTTGAGTTTCATATGCAGTATCTGGAATGGATGGAATCTACAGACTATTTACTCAATTTCTTCACCAATTTTGACTCAAATTGATTTAAACATTATAAAACAGTTGAGTGTGCTTTTATAGGTAGCTAAAAGCGTAATCAAATTAGCTGAAATATTTAGGAAGCAGGACACACTGTACCTACAGTAGAGAAAATCTTCCAAAATGCTTTGCTCTTCACTGACTTTCATATTTCTCAAAATTGAATGTTCGAATGGACATTTTAGGATAAACTGTAGGTTATTTAATAGCCATTGTGAACTTTACTGAAAGGCCATTGGGTTTTCCCACAAAATCCATTAGAATAACAGTAGTTAAAATTCACCAGTAGATCCAGACACGCATTACTTGTCAAATTATACAAAGACTTTATATCATTCAGATCTCTTGGCTGGATAAGGGAAATATCCTGTGCTCAGTCAAACCTGATGATCAGTTATTGGATGTCGGCTTTAGCTATGAAAAACCCCCCCCACAACACTAATGGTCTCTTTCCATTTTGTAGGATGGAGAGGGTAATCACTGTTGCCTTTACAAGATTCACTGCCAGCATATCTTAATGAGGGATATTATCCTAAAAAAGAAAACAGCAATTTCATATTTATTTCCTGCTTATACTGTAAACGCAAATCGGTGTATACTAAAATATTGCGGTATTATTGGCAGACTTGATGATTAGTCTTCATCTAAAGTTTGGCGACAAGGTCTGACTATAATCGCAAAAGTGATGACCATAGTTCAACTCTACACAACATGGCACTAATGTACAATGGAATAACCAACATTTTGGGGAATAGAATTGAATAAAATAGAATAGAGAGAGAAAGTAACCAAATGACAAATGAACGCAACACTTTGTTTTTAATTCAAAGTGAAACTCTTACATTCGGTCGTTAATTAATGCATTAGTATAGAGATAACAGTATAGAGATCTTTGTGGTGGTCAGTCCATTCTTACTAACCTCTTTTCATGAAGGCCGACCAGCAGGGGTCAGTTTAGTCTTCTTACATCAATCTTGAGATCAAGAGTGCTCAGTCGTGCTCCTGGAGATTTACCTCCCTGCAGTTTAGTTCCATCACTAATCAAACAAACATGAACCAGTTAATCATATTTAGGGTTAAAAATTAGTCAGGTGTGTTTTTGCTGCTTCGCATTGGAAGTTAGACCCCGCTAGTGAATGCAGTAGCTACACCGTTGAGTAGGAAATCTAACAAAGATGCACTCAGACAAGAGGAAACTCACTGGCATGAACTTTGGGATGTCAGTGGTGTCAAATCATCTCAGAGGTTCTACTCTTTTCTTCCTAGGTAGCAAGGAGGCTGCGTTTACCTACGCCGTCACGGCAGCAGGTGTTGCCCACGCTGTGACAGCAGCCTGTAGTCAGGGCAACCTGAGCCACTGCGGCTGTGACAGAGAAAAGCAGGGCTATCACGACCAGGAGGAGGGCTGGAAATGGGGCGGCTGCTCGGCAGATGTCAAATACGGCGTGGAGTTCTCCAGACGCTTTGTGGATGCCCGAGAGATTAAAAAAAATGCAAGGAGACTAATGAACTTGCACAATAATGAAGCAGGAAGAAAGGTATGGAAGACAAGTTGTATAGAGTTGTATACATATACACATATTTATACAAAATTTAAAGAATTCCTATGTTTTCATGATTTAGTTAATAGAAACCATGAATTTTGATACATTGCTTTTAAACAGAGAGATTAAAGACTTAGGAACATAGGAACATTACTACTGAATTTCAAATCCCTCTCATTGAAGGGGAATATTAACATTTAACTAAACGGGTAAATGTCAACTATCACGTACCTCTGTCTGTTGAACATATCAGTAACACATCAAACAGCCAAATAGTTCTGCTTTTAACTCAAATGTAACCATATACATAAATGGGGACTTGAGAATTATGGACATTTCTCCCATTCTTTGATGTGGCCCTTCGGAAGGTAGAGAAAATTACAGGGTATGGTCTGGCTAAAACATATTTTTTCCCCTCAGTTTTGACAGATATCTGGCATTGCACATTGAAACATTGCTTAGGACGTATTGAATAATGGGTTTTGGTTCAAATTGCTGAAAACAGTCAAAATAAAATGTCAAGAATTTCCCTTACCCAACAGCTGCATGAATTCACTCGCACCTCAGCTTCAGAGGCCTCTGATGAAGTCATGCCCATTGTAAAATACTATGTGAGTCTTGCTAGGAAATAAAAACCAGATAAACCACGTGTGTGTGTGTGTGTGTGTGTGTGTGTGTGTGTATGTGTATGTACTTACATATAAATGTATATAGCTTGATGTTTTAGTGAAAGTATTGAGCATTGTAAATAAATATAAAATGTAGTATAAAAACATAAAACTTGCATATAAATTTAAGTAATATAGCAATATAAACAACTTACTACTTATATTTATATTTTAAGTTTTAAAAATTATATTTTACATTATACATATAATTACATTTTACAATTATATTTTACATTACACACATTACCGCACAAAATTAAAAAGAAAATTAATGTGTGTAAATAAAATTAAAATGTATGTATTTTTATTTTATTTTATTTACAAGTCAGTATGTGACCCTGGACCACAAAACCAGTCATAAGGATACATTTTTCGAAATTGAGATTTATACAGCATCTGAAAGCTGAATAAACAAGCTTTCCATTGATGTATGGTTTGCTAGGATAGGACAATATTTGGTCGAGATACAACTATTTGAAAATCTGGAATCTGAGGGTGCAAAAAAATCTAAATATTGAGAAAATCACCTTTAAAGTTGTCCAAATGAAGTTCTTAGCAATGCATATTACTAATCAAAAATTAAGTTTAAATATATTTACAGTAGGACATTTACAAAATATCTTCATGGAACATGATCATCCTAATGATTTTTGGCATAAAAGAAAAATCAATAATTTTGACCCATACAATGTATTTTGGCTATTGCTACAAATATACCCCAGCGACTTAAGACTGGTTTTGTGGTCCAGGGCCACATATATACATTGCCGTTCAGTTACAAAACAAAGCACCAACATTTGGTAACACTGGGTTTTTCCCTACTGTTGCAGGTTCTAGAGGAAAGGATGAAGCTGGAATGTAAATGTCATGGTGTCTCCGGCTCATGTACCACAAAAACCTGTTGGACAACTCTGCCGAAATTCCGAGAGATCGGCTATTTGCTTAAGGAGCGTTATGCCACTGCGGTTGAGGTGGAGGCCATGAGAGCCACGCGTTTTCGCCAACCCTCTTTCCTGCATCTCAAGCAGTCCCATGGGTACATAAAGCCCACGGACACAGACTTGGTTTACTTGGAGCACTCACCCAACTATTGTGAGGAGGATGCTGTGACGGGGAGCACGGGAACGAGAGGACGGCTGTGTAACCACACGTCCCCTCACACAGACGGGTGCAACCTGATGTGCTGCGGCCGGGGCCACAACACCCACCAGTACATGCGCGTGTGGCAGTGCAACTGCAAGTTCCAGTGGTGCTGCTTCGTTAAGTGTAACACCTGCAGTGAAAAGACAGAGGTGTTTACCTGTAAATGAGCGAAAGGAAGACTTAAAAGGACAAGAAAGAAAGGCAAGAAGCCAATGGAAAGAAACAGGAAGTGTTTGAAACAGAAATGGAAGTGTCGAATTGGAAGGCTTCAATTTGCACATCAGGCAGTCTTTATGCAAGAAAGGCCGTTGCCAAAGGAGAACCGGGATGGATAATGAAGATGCCTTGAGAGGAAAATGCACTGACCTCAGACTGACTTTTTGGGGATTTCATGCAAACATATGGACGCTATATATATGCAGCGCTAGGCTTTTGTAGATATCAGATTCTCACAGACTTGAGGAAGGTCAGTTAGGGCCTGTCCTGAGGACCTGATATTGACTCAAAACTCCTATTGGACAGTCTAAACTGCCCACTAAGGTGATCTTTTTCAAATTAAGACGAGAGGAACTTGTAAGATATCCCACCAGCTAAACCCCTATGGAAGTTCGAGAGGAAAGAGGTGCTGCAACTTTGCAACTCTGGAAATGCTGGAAAGCTTCAGTCACACTGTATCTGTTTGAACACTGAAAAAAGAACCCTTTTCCCTTCTCTTTGGAGAAAAAAAAAAAGACTGAAAATGTTCATACTGTAGATGTCTCGTAATGGTACACAGAAGTAAAAACTTCTAATATCATTGCTACTGATCTGTTGCTTCCAAAACACAACCTGAAACAGTATAGGACACTGCGTATATAAAAAGAGCTTATTTTGCAGTTTACTGATGAAGAAAAGTGGCCAATTAATTTCTACACTTAAGAAACCATTATTTTGGTGGATATGTTGCCAATTGCTGCACTGGTGGTTATGGCGCGTACTGTGGGCTGTATGGAAACAAAAACCGATTGTGTTTTTTAATGAGAAGAGAAGCTTCCTTAGTCATATCAAGACTTGGCCATGTATGCTGCAATGCTCTAAACGTGAGTGTGTAAATGTGTGTGGGAACGAAAGAGATGAGATACTTCATAGAGTGACCAAACCATTCCCACGAATGCCAGAGACATAGGATTCCACATCACTGCTCCGGCGTGCACAAGGTCTAGTTATATTCCGCTTGAGCCAATGGACCATACAGATATGGGTCTAAAAATAAAATGGTTAAAAGGTCACTGGAAATATTTTGATTAGCATTTGTTTTTCATCTCAATTGTTTATACGAGTTATATAGCTGGCAAATTTGGTAAAATATATTTTTTTATGTAGAGAATATGGCACTTTATGTCAGGTATATTCAGAGTAATTATTGATACTATTTTCTCTGTAATGTTTTTATTGTTTAATTACAGATCTCCAATTTTTGTCCCAGTTTAATTATGTAAGTTTTTTTTAATGACTTTTCCTGAGTTCTCCATGATTTCTTTTTCAAGTTTGATATGAAACCATCTCATCTTTTTGTTGTCTGGATGTATTTATACTTTTTTTTGGGCAAAGATTTACAGTAAAATCGCTAGATAAATAAATGAATCAAACAGTTTGGATCAAATACATCAAACTGTGGTCATTTAAATGAATCTTTTTACTGAGCAAAATGATGCCATGTTGTTAAATGCACGTCAGCATCTCTCTCGACTCAGAAAGTTTCTTCCCAGAAGCACCAAGCGGCTTATAGTTGTGGGTGTAGATACTGCGAAACGCTGATCTTGGAGTGACACAGAGCTGTTCCCACCTGGGTTTGAATAGGCATCCGACCTGGCTCATTCATTCACCCGCCGTATGCTCTCTGCCCCTCTGGTCTTTTTCCTGTGGGTGAAAAGCATTGCAGGCAGCCACCGAAGCAGAAGTAAATTGGACCTGTTTTGTTAGCCGTCTGAACTGCTGGGTACCGGAACCACGTAAGCTCCCAACACTATACCCTGGATTGAGAGAAAAGTCAACCCCGATTGTTTCGCACAAACATTTTGTCATTAAAAAATATGAGGCAGAAAAAACGGTGTGGTGGGGAGAGCAGAGGCCTCCATAGAGGGGTATTAATGCTACGGGGGTGTATGTGTGTGGACCACTCAGCTCATTCCAGAATGGGACGGGGCTAGATGTGATTCTGCAAGCTAATACTTCTGGTCTGATTCACTTAGAACAAACTAAGGGCAGAACTAGATGACCAGGAGAGCCAAAAAGTGGTGTGGGATAGCCAGAGAGAGAGAGAGAGAGAGAGAGAGAGAAAGGCCTGATGACTGATTTCTGGTCAGTTTGAGAGAAGTTGCTCTTCTAATGTTCTATGTATATTAGGCTGGACAGTAAACAAGCAAAACTATCAATAAGAATCTAGGGACACTCTTCCTAAAATAGAAAAGCACCTATTTTTTATGTGTAAAGACCAATTTATACTGTTTTTTTTTTTTAAGTAGGCAGAGTATACATTCTATTATAAAGAAAACATGTTGTTTACAAAATTAAATTATTTGATTTATAATCATGAAAATATTTACTTTATATTATTTGAATAGTATATGTTTTCTACTCGATATCAGAATATAAGAGAATATATATATATATATATATATATATATATATATACACACACACACACACACACACACACACAAATACCATTCAAAAGTTTGGGGTGAGTAAAATTTCTTTAAAATTAATCAATACTATTTTTAATACAGCAAAAATGACAGTAAAGACTTTTACACACACACATATGTGTATGAATATATATACAGTGGGTACGGAAAGTATTCAGACCCCCTTCAACAATAATATGTCAAAATATTAATGTTTTTTTTTTTATCAAATAAATGCAGACTTAGTGACTTACTTCTTTCAAAAACATTAAAACAGAACCCAAACTTTTGAATAGTTGTGCATACTTTTAAAATGAATGTTCTATTTTCAAAATTGATCTAGCGGTTTTGAACACTTTTCCATGTTCAAGTCAAAGCTTGTTGCCTGTAATGGGATCTCTGGTTGTGCTGACTGCAGATTCACACAAATGAGTGTGAAATTGCTCTCTTGGTTTAAAAAAATCTGATTTTATGGAGTGTACACACAGGTAATTACATTGCGTTATTTTATTGTAATAATTGCACTAAATTAAAGTTAAATAGACAGCCCTACCATACAGTAATCTCCATCTACCAAGCTACACGGGAAGCTTGTTCAAATAAAAGGGGAATTGTTGAAATTGCACGGCTTTGTAAACAAACCCGATTTTAAAGCACACAAATCTTAAGTCAGCTTTCAAAAAGAAGGATCCGAGTCTCACGGCTATTCAGAGACTAACTTTATGTGTACAGATCAAGAGACGGCCTGGTCTCTATAAAATGCACTGAATTAGGGATTAACCTCTACTCTCTGCTGGTCACCAGTCTCTTTAGTGGCTGAAAAGCCAGGAAGACACGGTTCTCCTTGTTTCATAGGATTTGAATCCCACTTTGGGGGGGTTGGAATCAAAGACCACTAAATGCATCACAGACATCAGCATGAGTCCTCTCAGATAAGCTCCTCTGATTGATTTCCTCTTGTGTGGGGAACACAAAGCCCAAACCACCCCCTTATGCTCCCAACTACTGATTGGATATTTAATGACCCCAGTGTGTCGTGGGCGTTTTAAGCCATCTCCAGAGTGTAATATAGCATGGTAAAGGGGTGTGGGGATGGGTTTCAGGGACAGCAGTTTCCAAGCTCTACTTAATCAACTAGGGGTCCTTCTTTAGGGGCCTGAGCAGTAGACTGCCATCCCTTTCTTCCACTCTGAAGCCCATTTCTCTGAGCATTGAGTCGTCTGTCACACCTTGTCTCCGAAGACCTTGTATCAGTTTCTGATTCTCTAGGTTGTGTTCCAGGATGTTCCGGATGGCAAATACAGCCCACTGGCTTATGACTGTAAAGAATATTAAGGACAGTTATTGTTTTCAGTGGTTTTAATGCATTGCTATGTGGTTGTCAGGGTGTTCTTGTTGGTTTCATGCAGGCTTCAGCCAAAAAGCCCACCAAAAAGCCTCCATGATATTCTGGTCTCTAGATATGGTTCAGGAACTACCTTCAACATAACTTTGCCATTTTATCGTCCACCAGGATGCAAATTCGATCACTTTGAAAAGTAATAGCACATCACTCCTGAATTAATGTCTAAGTTTATACCTAGGGCAGGGACGCACAATATATCAGTTCATCAGTATATCACATAATATTTTATACAAATTTTGCCCATACCAGAAGTGAAGCTAGCAACACCAGGTCCAGCAACCATGCTAAACAGTAAGCAACAATGACAACTTCCTAAAGTGGTCAGGAAGCAGCGTCCGTGAGGACACAAGCTCAGCTTAGTGGCTCATCCCCTAGTGAAAGAGCAGCTGGCATTGTGCCCTGCTCTCTTTAATACAGACCGGCAGTGATCGCTAGAGAATGAAAGGGTTTTTTTTTTAACAACAGTGCCAGCATCAGTCAAGGAGCCTTTGGAAACACAGCTGTAATACATCAGATTGTCGTGTTATCAATGAACCGTTTCATATGGAACAGAGTTGGCAGGATGCAGGTCAACACTATAAAAATACAAAATGTCACTTAATTTCATTCAAGTGGTGATTTTCCACCCAGGATTTCAATCAAGTTTTCCAGAAAGTGTTGCACATCTATAAAACTGACTTCTGTCAACACCACAAAATTACTCATATATGCAATACCTACATTTAGCTTCATAAACTATTACGACTAGATATTTCCCACAAGGAGACTGATGAGTGAGGGTTACAAAATGATCGTGAGTCAGCCCAACAGTTCCACCTCTCTACAGGGGACGTTGCTAGGTGGTGGGACATGAAACCATTGGGCAAGATGCTGGCTTTGCTCGAATAACATCTCAACTGCGTTTTCAACTCTGAACAAGCCACCAATCATTCAAACATGAAACACTGCGGTAAAACCTCCATTAGTAATGGAATTTAAGGGGCCATTACAATGCTATTCACACTACAGATAGCAATATCTTTGCATTTTTTTGTGGTGGTTTTCACTAAACCAGAAAACCCTCATTAAATACACCTCAAAAGCACAGTGTGAAAAAATAAGTGCATGGAGTCACAATCAAGGATACAGGGGTTGTTGCTGTCGATGCTGCAGTTGTCCAGAATGAGAGCTATACCGTCCAGTTCTCTTACCTATAGGGGACAAATGGAAAAAACGAGGAAAACAGTCTTTAACAGGGACATTGTGAGCCAGACTGGTCAGAAAACAATTACTTTCCATGGAGGAAAGTCCATGCGGTTGAGCTCTGGTTTGGCGCAGTCAAACGAGTTTGCGCTGGTTTTCGTCACATGCAGTCTCTAACTATACTGTACATTACCCTGAGTATGTATCGTAACCCAAGAGCTACAGCGGTTGCCCTTTAACCACCTTGATTCCATTAAAAAAAAACTGAATAAGAAAGAGGAGACACAAGACATAGAGCCCTGACAGTTTTCTGCTGCTAATGACAAGCATGGTGTTTGATTGAGAAAGTAGTGCTAGCAATAAAACTAAGGGAAACTTATGTAACTGTACGCTTCAGCCACAGAATTAGTTTTCTTTGGCTATCCTCACATGTAGTGGACTACTGTAGAGGCAGCATTTTAAGGTATCAGCACTCCTGATGCAAAAGCTGGTCCTACGCTTAACTGTTCTGCCACCTAAGATACTTTCTTGTAGCAAAGCAAACACTGAAAAAAAAAATCCAAAACGGCAAGCAAGTGGATAGAAATGTAGTTCAAAAAACATACTTCATTAAAAATAGCAAAGTATCGATAAAAACAGTTCAGTTTTATAAAAATTCATTTTTTTATAATGTATTTGTGTTTAACATTGTTACATGCTTTTTTGAGTATACCATTAGCAGCATAGCAACATAACACTAAACTGTGTTTTGCGCGAGAATTGCTATTGTGTGGTACTGCTTTTTATGTAGAGCTGTCTAAATTAGTCATTTAAGAGGTCCTCTAACAAAGACGATGGTTTAGAGACATGGGAATTTAAAAGTTGACCTTCTTTAGACTCATGCGTCTAGCACAACAATAAAACGTCAATCCCGTCTGGTTTACACAGAAAAGTAATGGAAAAGCAGTACAGTGGAATGCAAAAATGCATTCTGAATGAACGGCCCATTAGAAAGCAGCAACGGGAGCTGTGCACTCACAAGGTTTTGGAAGGTTTTGGTCAAAACCCAGTTTTGTGCATGGCACCGTTGGAGAAACAGAGAAAAACCAGTGTTTCCCAAACGGGGTGCCGCGGCACCCTGGGGTGCCGTCTGTCGAGAGCAGGGAGAGCAGGGG
>NW_015552565.1:1009432-1018189 GCF_001515605.1 Sinocyclocheilus anshuiensis
GAAAGCAGCAAAGGGAGCAGTGCAATCACAAGGTTTTGGAACAAGGTTTTTGGTCAAAAAGTGAGGGTGCAGGCTGGGGGAGACTTGCTATTGTTTTTTGACCTTTGACCTCTCAGTTGTGTGCCTTGACCCTATTTAAGAAGGCCGGTACTAGGTTCTCCTCTGTGCTGATTGAAGGGGACAGACCTGAAAGCCTGAAAATCCCTCCATCGCAGGAGGCTGCTTACAAGAGAATTCATTAAAAAGAAAAAAAAAAAAGAAGAAGAAAGGGAACAAAGTGGAAAACGTTTTGGGGAAGAAATGAGATGATACAAGCATGAAATTCAGAATGGTTCTCGAGTCTTTATCTACCGGCATTAATCCCCTGATTAGTTTTCAAGGAGGGAGCTTCCACAAACAACAATCCCAGGCCTGGGTTGATGGACAGAGAAAAAGGCTCTAAACCAGTGTTTCCCAAACGGGGTGCCGCGGCACCCTGGGGTGCCGTCTGCAGCATTGTTAATGTGTTTACCACGACTGGGTTGTGCTGTCCGTTGATCAGTACGCTACTGGAGTTGGCTGCAAACTCTATGGTGTTAGTTTCATCATTCATTGCCAACACATTCCAACAAGTCATAGAAAATCGCAGGAGAGGAAGTTAAAAAGATGATTTCCAAGAATTTTGCTAACTACTTCCTTCCCTTGGCAATCACACTGATTATTTCAGTTTTTCTTACCCATCAATCAGTTCTCTTTTATTGATGAATTTCAAGCAAGGTGCAGTCAGGCAAAACTACATCTTTTTCAACCAGTCTCAACTATCAAACATTTTTACCATAATTTGCCAAAAAAACTTGTCAGGCATATTTAGAGGAAAGATTAGATGACATTAAAAGACTGTATTTAAGGATCACAGTGCAGCCCCCTCAAAACTAATTAATTGTAAATCTTTACCAATTTTTTACCACTATCCTTCAAACCCCTAGGTTTTACCCATTTGTCAGCAAGAGGTTTTTAATCATTTAAAATATAATAAAATTTAGTATGACTACTTTTTCTTTTACACATTTTAATAAGTACAGGTCAGAATAAGTATGTTGTATGATTTTTACAAAAATATATGTTGCGCTGATTGGCCATGGAAGTTATTTGAAAGATTAAAGCAGACGCTTGCATTTAATGTCATTTCTATGTATATAAAATCACTTTTGTAAATTTAATTTTAATGCGGACACCAAAATGCGATGTCTCATCTTTGACCCATATACATATGGGGTCTCGGTTCTGAAAATATGTCGTTTTGCACATCTCTAATAATGTGACTGCACCTTTCATATATGCAAAATCTCATATTTGCACACACACTTACACACCATTCTAGAAGCTACAGCGTGCAGTACCTTGTCTTGGTTAACAACGTGGCCATGACACAGGTTCCCAATGAGGCGAATGAGATGAGCTTTGAAACTGAGGGCAGGATGGGTATCGGCGCCCCCTGGCCTTGTCAAGGAGAAATCGTGTGCTGCGGTGAACACATTTTTACTGGTTTTGCCCAGTAAGTGGACCTCTTTCAAGATATCTGAGGATGACAAAGAAGATCTCTGGAGAATTTACACATTACATACAAGATGTGAGAGAGAGTGAGAGAAATGCATGCTGGCATGACTAATAAAATAGGAAAGGAGAGAAAAAGCATATAGGGGTGTGTGGTTTGATTTTTCAGTTTAGTTAATCATCTGCAAGACAGATAGTATGAGGGATAGCAAGCTCAGCCCCATGTTTTCAAGAGTTTTTACAGAGTGATTATGCAGTTGTACCAAAACAAATATTTTGCATCTTCAATTCATGGCAGAGACTTGATAATTTCCTATGGTTTTTGTGTATTCACATTAAGAATGCATTAGGATTTTTATTTCCAACAAAAGCAAAAGCATTACGCCAGTACTCCAGATTTACCAACTGTTGCTCTCAAAAGGTCAGAGTCATCCTGCAGGGCCATAAACTCCTTGCAGTCAGAGATCATCTCACAAAGGATGTCTAAAAGCCTGATGACAACCATAGCCTCCTACAAACGTAGAGAAAATACCAGGCTTAGTACATTTTCTATAAAAGAGATTTTTTTTTATGTTTTTGAAAGAAGTCTCTTCTTTCAATGCTCACCAAGGCTGCATTTTTTTTAAATATATTATAAATGTAATTTATTCCTGTATTGGCAAAGCTGAATTTTCAGCAGCCATTACTCCAGTGTCACATGATCCTTCAGAAATCATTTTAAAATGCTGATTTGGTGCTCAAGAATAAAAGTAATAACAGTAGTTTCTTAATGTCCAATATCAACAGACACTGATAAAACATCCATAATATTGCCCACTATACAACATGATCCCAATATTCTGTATATGCATATTGCATACTAACATGAAGAGATGCAATATGAGCATTGCAGATAAAGCTGACCTGGTCATCTGATGATTCAGAGCTCAGGGTGAGAACAGCACTGCAGTGATCAGTGAAGCCAGGAACTGAGCTATGCTCAGAGGCATTAAGCAGTTCTCCTCCTCAACAACACCAAGCTGCGCTAATATCAGCTCCAGCAGTGTGAGCCTGTTAGTATACAACTACATTCACAAAATAATCTATATCAAAACATACAATATAATTTAGAAAGATACATTTATTCTTATGGCCCATTTTACTATGTTTTAAGAGAGATGATCAGGCTCTGTTCCAAACCATAGTGAGCTGTCTTAATGTCTACACGTCACAAGAGAATTACTTTTTAAGGAAGCATCCTAACCAAAGTGGAACCTTATTGGCCCAGACAGAATTATTTCATTTGAATATTTTCAATAGATAATAATACACTGAAAGACATAAGTACAAAGTGTAGTGAAAAAAATGTGTTTATTTTATTATGTTATGTGACTATTTTCTTTTGGTATTTTTTTAGATGGCATCCACCATCTTGGCCAGTTCCTTACAATGCCTTATCTACAAAGGATGAAATGTTACCTTAGAATTTTAGGTTATTTAAAATGTATTTAAAATGCCTACTATTTGGAACAGCCAATGATGTCTGAAAATGCTGTCTAGTTAGGCAGCTCACAAGCATTTATAAACCTTTGTTAGTTAATAAAATTGGTCATGTTCATGTTAGTTCACAGTGCATTAACAGATAAAACTTCTGAACTGAAAAAATTTATTAGTAAATGTTGAGATTAACACTACCTAAAATGAATAAATGCTCATTGTTAGTTCATGTTAACAACTAATGTAGTTAATGTTAACAAATGAAACCACATAGTAAAGTGTTACTAGAATTTGTAACAGAGCCTTAAATAAACACTGAATCAAATAATCCAAAAAGTCAAAACTCAGTATTGTGATGTATTAACCTAGATGTAAGTACTTCTCATCTTTGTGCAATAACTGAATTCAATAATTGAGAGTTTTTACCTTTCCTCATTGGTCATTTCGGTGTACATCCTCCTAATGAGCTCTGACGACTTGAAAAAGTGTTTTGTGACAATAAAGACCCTGTAAGAAGAGTAATATACGACCAAAATGGGGTATAAAATTGGCCTAAATAACAGATGTGCTTGTTTCAATGAAAACACAAAGCTTACGTCCAGTCAACATCAGGCAATGTCCTGCACAAGTCCATGATCTTCAGGGACAATTTAAGCTGCTGTGTGTCTTTAACTAGCTGCTCTGTCTTGTGTTTATCCAGACAACTGTGGATCACCATACATGTGTATGAAACAGCTTTCTCATCTGCGAGCTCCAAAAGGTCCCTTGAAAGAGATAAAAGTGGTTACAAAACCGCACCCGTAGAGGGCTTTACAAATCAGGGGCATTTTACAAAACGAAGACCAAACACATTTTTGAATGGCATCGTAAGAAATGCATCAGCGGCCGCCTGACCATAAATTCACTCACCAAAAGACAAGCGGGAAACCAAGCTCCCAGATGTCATCTTTGCAAAGCTGGTTTCCAACAGCAATGTTACCAAGAAACTGAATCCCACATCGAAGTGCTGCCAATGGATAGAGTCATACATTGAGTTATCTGCCCGTTACCCTCCATCTTACAGAGAAGATCCTTTCTATAGAGCTGAAAACACTTGAAACTCACCGTAATAAACGTCATTTGAACCTCCTGATGAAATCTTGAGGAGTCTGGCCAAGATCTCAAAAGATAGCTTGATAGAGCCTACATCTCTGTGAAGATAAAAAGTTTTTTTTTGTTTGTTTGTATGATGTTATAAACAGTGTCTGTAAGCCTGAGACCACATCAAAAATCTGCAAAATCCTAGGATTTAAAAAAAAAAAACATTCTGACATAAAATAAAGAAACAAATTGAATTAAACTGAGAACATACCAAATATTTAAAAATACATAATATAATATATTTAGACAATACATTTTTGTTACATTTTCAACATTTTAATCACATATTTATGCCAAGGAAATCATTTGAAATGAAAAATGTTACAATAAATTAAAAAATGCTAACTTTTTTCATTTGTATTAGTGGTCTCAGATTTTTTGGACACGGTACAGTACCTCAGACAGCACTGGTTTTGAGTGCACTGTACGCATGCATTTCTGTGCGCTCTGAAACACTCTGCGGTGAGTTTAAGGCATAGAGATGCTGCTTCTTCCTGTGAATCCATCTTTTCAACCAAATGCTGAACATCCACAAAAAGCCTTGACAGCACTGCAAAGAGGTTTCCAAGAGCCTCTCTGTCAACACTGGCTCTGAAACAAAACAGAAACAAACTGTGTCAGTCTATTTTCAGTTCGATGAATGTTTATGGCAGTAAGTTCCATGCATCCTGCCATTTTCTTCATAAACAATAACTGGTTCATGTGTAAGTACACAGTATACATAGACTAATATGGTGTTATGTGTGATTATTAAAACGCTAAATATTTTCTTTAAACAGCTCTTTAACCTGTAGAAATATGTAACACATACTCAGCCGACATACAAAACACCCACATTTCTGTTCATTTTGTAAAGTGGAAAATGTGTAGTACCTGAACTGCTCTTCCCGTAAAGCTGTCGTCACAGTTTGCAAAGTTATGAAATGCGTGTTTGTAAGTTTTTCTGTGGCTATTTGACAGAGCGCGCTGTTTATGTTCTGCATGCTGTCACTGGAGGCTGCCATCAACACACGCGCGCACATAAACACAGCCTTTTACTTCCGCCTCTCGGTTAGAATGGGTTTCAAAATAAAAGCCCGCGAACTTACGTGAAGGTTCTAATTTTATTTGATACTGGTAATGGTTATATTTTTGGTTTATATTATTTAAAGTCTATAAACTATATTTGAAAGAAACAAATGAACTTCTTAACTGTGTGTAAGAGACCCTCTTAAATCTGAGATTAAAGAGATCTGACTTTTTGTTACTACCGTGTTAATTAAAATTGATTAATAAAAAAGATTTTTTGTTACAATTCACTGAATATTCATTTAATAGATTTCAATTATTACACACAGTCAAGGAGGTCAAGACCCATAAGGTGGAACAGGCGAAAATCACCTTCCAGTGAATACATTAATCACTCTGCTTAGGAACAGAACAAATAGTAACCATGACATTATAGAACGAATCCAAAGTCACATTACTATTTTTTGAGTTTTGATTTTATGCCATCACTCGTGTTCCACTGAGAAACTCTGAGAAGGACACTGATTGAATCTGATCTTGAGAGGACAGACCGAATGTTTGTGACAATGCCTAAACATTATTACGTGATGTAACTTTCTTGATGTCCCCGTTCAAGGATGAAATCATCCAGACCATTTTAAGCCAGGCCATCTGACACCCATTCATCTGAATCAAACGTTCAAAGGACTTCGACATCAATCGTTCCAGTTTTTTCATAAGCAAGATGTGGGGACAAGTGGTCCAGCTGAAACAACAAAAGGCCCGAGTTCCCCTTTGAATCCTCAGAAGTGCCAGAGTATTTTGGGTCATTGGCTTTCCATTCTGTGGTACATTTCGTGTTTTTTCTGGCTAGGGAAATGCACTGAAGGAAGTTGGTCTTGCATGAAGAATATAATTACAGGTGGTTTTGTATCAGACATATATCCTCGGGTTAAGGGTGGACCCGCTGCTACTACATAAATGGGGTAGTGCCGCTACCAGACCCTAAAACAGTCGTTGATCATGAGAGACAGAAGCCAACTGAAAGCATCTACTGTGTTTAATGGCTTACAGGGCCAGCCGACAATGTTCCCCTCCACCACTCTAAATGTATCTGGTGTCCTTGAGCAGATAAATATGTGCTAAATCAATGATCACTTTGCACGGCAACTAAACGCTTGCAGAAATATACGTTGGGATGTGTGTTGCTCTAATGTGGTTCTCATAAAACACTTCCTCATGGGAAGCAGCTGGGTGCAGTGAAGTATTGCTTTCACAATGAAAGACTTGCAGGAGACACATTATAATATATCATGCCACATTTTCATTCCAGGAGGAGGCTTGTTCTACAATAGTTTCAATATTGAGAATGTTGGATAGAAAATATCACCGACACTATTGTGTGCAACAGGACATAACGTGTCTTTACAGGTTACGAAAGCACAACATAACAGTACACAGCACTTTAACGCGATTGAAGCTCTGTTGGGGTTTAATGTAAATGCAACAATCACAGGAAATCCACTTCTAATTGCGCAATAAACCTCGAGAGAACTTCATCTAGAACAGTTTTTCCTTCATTTCCAATACTTCATTTTCTAAGGATGATTTGTTATCTCCTCTGACCTAAAATAAAGAAAAAGCTAAGAAAGTAGCCCATATTTGACTGACAGCCAGGAGGTTCGTCTAGTATTTGTAACAGATCCATTTACTTTGAGAAGCATTTTTGACATTTTGGCCCATTTCTAAATAACAACCACCAATATCTGCTGTATCAACAAAATCATCAAAATGTCCATCATCAATGAATGTACAGTATGATAGTGAGTGATGCTTGTGAATGAAATTTCACCCTTTGTATATTCTAAATGCATGTTATTAATCTTATTGAGAGTGATTCATCTGTGCTTAAGGTTATTTTTTTTTTACCTCCAAAATACTGTGAGTGTTGACACGTTGACCTTTATAAGACGGTGGATGTATATATGTTTCTGGAGCCATAGATATGTATAGGCAGATGCCACATTTGGCTGCTCCACACACATAGAACCATGTCACTCTGAATCTATTTCACTCTGATATACATCACAACAGGGAAAAATATCTGTAGCAACTTCTGTTAAATTGCAGCTAAAGGCTATTTACTTTTCAGTGAACTTACTAGAGCCTAGAATATTGAAATACACATAATATCTAGATTAAATTATTAAAAGGTTGTACGGATACAATTTTATATTACAAAAGTAGTGAAACAGGGGATTAAGTATCACATTTTATCTTTCCTCATCTCTGGACCTGACAATTCGTCTCGTCACAACCTCAAATCTCTAGACCCACAGGTAGAAACCTTCCAAACCATAAGGGGAAAAGATCTGTATCTGGAAAAATCACGGCCACAACGTTTTTTTTTTTTACAAAGATCATTTACAGTCAGTCTGTTGAAGACCACCCAAAACTAACAGAGAGAACCATTATTCATTCTCAAAAGAAGCCTCAAAGCCACAAACTCAACTGTACTTTCTTGCTGGCCTCCATGGATCTATAAATAGATGGCATGATTTCTTTCACTTTTTAGCACAAAAAGGGGGTGTCCTAATTGTTTCGACTTGGTCAGTCAAGTTAAAAACATGATTAGCAAAAAAAAAAAAAGTATGTTGATTGGATTCCCAAAATGACTTTTGGGATCCTGTCTCCTGATCTATAGGGCTGGGGGCGGGAAAGTGATGAAAAAAGTAGATATACAGTGGGTACGGAAAGTATTCAGACCCCCTTCAATTTTTCACTCTTTGTTATATTGCAGCCATTTGCTAAAATCGTATGTGCGGTTGGTTTTAGTCTCGGTTAATGTGAAACTGCAGCTCAGACCAAGCACCCCTTCTACTGACCACACAAAGAATTACACACCGTAACAAAAACAAAATTAGCTGTGAATTAAGTGTATTATCTAAAGCAGTGGGTTTTCAACCTGGAGGCCAGAGCAAACTTCTAAGAGAGCCTCAAGATGAACTAAAGCTAAAATAAGCTAAAACAACTAATGATCAAAATATCATATTTCTCAGTTTAATTTGGTTATGCCATGTTTAAAATATTTTCTTGGGTAAATTACTGAGAAATTGGTATTAGTACGTTAAAAAAAAAATCACAAATGACTACAAAAGTCCCATAAATTCATTTGTAATGTAAATGCTGAAGAACATTCAGCTATTGAATGATTAGTCTTCTGGAATTTTAATTGTTAATATTAATATTAAAGGGGTCATATGATGCGATTAAAATTGTTCCTTTCTCTTTGGAGTGTTACAAGCTCTTGGTGCATAAAGAAGATCTGTAAAGTTGCAAAGACTAAAGTCTCAAATCCAAAGAGATATTCTTTATAAAAGTTAAGAGTCAGCCACGCCTACCTAAAACGGCTCGTTCTAACACGCCCCCACATATCTAACTCACTATGTGGGAAGATTTGCATAACGCTGCCCAAATGTGGAGTCCAGCCCGGGTCGTCACATGTCGTTGCCGCAGGCATCACAATATGGTAAGGGACGTAACATTTCCGTCACACGCTTGAGGAATTCGGCCAATCACAACGCACTGGATAGCTGGCCAATCAGAGCACACCTCGCTTTT
>NW_015552565.1:1018597-1028277 GCF_001515605.1 Sinocyclocheilus anshuiensis
ACCTTAAACCGCATAAACACATTTCATTATACCAAATACACAAAATAATGTTCTTTTTAGCAGCATCATATGACCCCTTTAATATATTGCCACTCCTAGTTTCTGTAAACACAAAAGTTTTCATTACAGCAGAAGCACCAGAAATATCTTGAGGGGCCTTCAAATATTTACTTTGTCAATGGGGAACCTTGAAATGGAGAACCACTGATTTAAAGAGTTAAAGCATTTGTTTAACTGCTGCCATCAAACAGTTCAACGCCTTCTGAATCTATTTTGACTATTCATTTTGTGGGTAACACTTTACAATAAGGTTCATTAGTTAACGTTAGTTAACTACTTTAGTTAACATGAACTAAGCATGAACAATACTTCTACAGCATTTATTAATCTTAGTTCATGTTAATTTCAACATTTACTAATGCATTATTTCGATCAAAAGTTGTGCTTGTTAACATTAGTTAATGCACTGTGAATTAACATGAACAAACAATGAACGACTGTATTTTTTAACTAACATTAACAAAGATTAATAAATACTGTAATAAATGTATTGTTCATTGTTTTTTCATGTTAGTTAATACATAGACTAATGGAACCTTATTGTAAAGTGTTACCATTTTGTGCAAATTACATATTAAAAAAGCTGATTACTATGAACATAAATAATAAAATAAGACTTCGACCTGCAGCCAAACCTAAACACACTGGGCAAACCAGCTGTACAAAACATGTATAATCTATTATAGATATACAGATTTAGGAACCCTGTTCTTCCTCTTCTTGTGTTGGTGATGGGCTGTAACTATTTCCTTTTTCTTGGGTGATGCCTGTTTGAACCTTAGCAATGAACTCTGTGCTGGTAAGGGCCTGGCCCTGTCTGGGGCAGGTGGGCTTTACTGGCAGATGTTCGACTTTGTCTGTAAATGAGCAGACAAATAAAAAACAATGATAATAAAAGCCATTTATGATTGTGCAGCTATGATCAAACAGAACATATCTTGTTTATTTCAAATTCACGTGACAGTCAAAAACTACTCGGGCAATAAAAAAATTAGTGATTGACAATGCATCTTACCTCCTGGTGTGATAGGCTTCATGAGGCGGTTAAGCTGAATTTTCCAGTGCTTAAGCATCTGAGTGGTAGTAGACTGATTCACCAATTCTCTCTGTATAGAAATACATAGATTATGGCATGGGATCAAAAGTCTGATCAGTTAAAGTAATAGGGCATGATTTGAGGCGTCATTTATGTAGCACAATTGGCCTTTTTTTGTTAGCCCCACTCTTTTCTAGTCTCTCACTTCGGAGTTGTGCTGGCTGCTCTCCTCTGATTGCTGGATGTTGGGTGGTGTTGCAGTGGAAGTAGTTTTATGGACAGGTATCTCCTTTTACAATATAAGGTGTTTGTTAATGTACTACTAAACAAGTTGTAATTAGAACAGGGCCGGTCCAGCCAAGCGATGCTTGCATTAAATCACAGTTCATGAGTGTGTGTGAACTACACAGACACATAGACTTTAGTCAATTCTAAAAAAGGCATTTACATAAAGACAAAACTGTTTAAAGGAATAATTCACCCAAAAGTGAAAATTTGGTCCAAATCTCATTTACACTTTTCAATTATCTAACTTGTTGCGATGCGACACAGTGTGTTACGAAAAAGTTCGGGGTCAGTAAGGAAAAAAAAAAAAAAAAACTTTATTCAGCAAGGATGCATTAAATTGATCATTATTAATGGCAAAGACCTAATTTTACAAAATACTTGAAATACATGCTGTTTTTTTTTAAATAATAATAATAATAAATGTTTCTTGAGCACCAAATCATCATATTAGAATGATTTCTGAAGGATCATGTGACACTGAAGACCGGAGTAATGGCTGCTGATTCAGCTTTGCCATCATAGGAATAAACTACATTTTAAAATATATTAAAATAGAATTTGACTGTATTACTATCAATATTAATTATGAAAAATATTACTGGACTCTATTTTTGGTCATATAATGCAGTCTTGGTGAGGATAAGAGACTTTCAAAAACATTTTAAAAATCTTGCCAACCTTAAAATTTCGAGCGGTAGAGTGTGTCACAACCAAGGGCACTAATGTCATAGAATATTCTTTTAAATCAGTACAACAGGACATCACACAGGGCTTGATGGACACATTAAATGAAATGTTACCAATTGACAGTTACCAATACTAACCCAACAGCTGTATCCCAAATCCCCCCCTATTCCCTCATTCACTACTCCCTACATTACTCTACTAATATAGTCCACTTGAAGGAGAAAATGAAAACGATTGAGCGAACTGAGACAGTGCTTACAATACATGGGTATTCTCTTAGCAGCTAGCCTTTGAGTTTGCATTGGTTGTACACTTGCTATTACAGTGTATTATGGGAGTGAATGAGCAAACTCGATAATGCCCACTATGGTTTAAGACACGACTACAAATGGCTGTCCCCTCAAATAGTGCAAGGGGGGATTTGTAGAGTGCGGTTAATGCAGAGATGAACGAAACAGAGGGGGAAAAAAACTGTCTGTTATGACAGTGTTGACGATAAGCATCTCTTTTAAACTGATAGAGAGGGTTGTCGAGTTCAGGGCAGCTCTTTGACAGTAATGACCTTTGATTTACTGCTTTGATTCTAAGAGCCAGAGAGGCAATGACAAGGATCATGTAAAAATACTTTAAATTCTAAATGTTTTGCTATAATAACCTTGCTTAATATAAAATTAAATGCTACAAAAACCCAAATGTTTTTTTTTTATTTAACCGACCCTACAAAGAACATCCTGACTCTTTACTATCTTTATTTCTCCACATCAACTCCACACATTTGTCTCTCACCTCTGTGCTCTCTTCTGTTTGCTGACTGATGGGAGGTGTTGTGGTGGAAGAATCCTCCCGACTCCCCACAGCAGAGGTTTCCAGCTGACTTTGATGGAGGAGAAGCTCTATAAGTTTCTTCTGCTCCTCCGCAAGTTGCCTGCAAGTATAAATGAAAGTAATTAGAGTGTCCTTGTGTGTTGGCAAAGGTGTGAATAAAATGAAATTATGAGATTAGCAGTACCTCTCCAGTTCCTGTCGGATTCCGTCTTCTTCTAAACGGGCGTGAATCTGAGCATTGAGTGCCTCCTCCAGTTTATCTTGTGTGAGTTCTAATTCATGAATCCTTTTCTTATGCTGCTGTACCTCCTTCTCCATCTCAGTCAACGTAGCTGTCATCTTCTCTTTGGCCTAAATAAGCAACTTAATTAACTTAATTGTTTCTAATGCTCTAACACTACAATGTCCTGTCTCAAGGACTGATATTTATAGCGTTCAAATGTTTGGGGCCAGTAAGATTTCTTTCCTTTTAAAAAAATAATACTTTTATTCAGCAAGGACACATTAAATTGATCAACGGTGATAGTAAAAACGTTTATAATATTGCAAAAGATTTTGTATTTTAAATAAATCATGTTCTTTTGAACTTTCTATTCATCAAAGAACACTGAAAAAAAATGATCATGGCTACCACAAAAATATAGTTTTTACCATTGATAATAATAAGAAATAATTCTTGAGCACCAAATCAGCATACTAGAATGATTTCTGAAGGATCATGTGACACCAAAAACTGGAGTAATGATGCTGAAAATTCAGCTTTGCCATCACTGGAAAAAATGACATTTTTAAATGTGTTAACATTTTTTTTTTAATTGTATTCATATTTAACAATATTGCTGTTTTAACTGCATTTGTAATAAAATTAATGCAACCTTTGTGAGACTTCTTTCAAAAAAGACTTTTTTTAAGACTATAAAAAAAATCACACTGACTCCAAATTTTTGAAAGGTTATTCAGAATTAGTATATCAGTTATATACTATATTAGTTATATCAGAATTAGTATATCATAATGTTATTTAACTGCTTTATTCAAAGTACAAAAATGGTGTTTTAAGTAAATAGATTTGTCATAGTAATGCAAGTGCATGAATGTGTTAAAATGTGTTTAAGTGGATATAGTGTGACAACACTTAGTAATGAAACAGGATGGTTAAAAAAAATTGTTTTCTCTCTGTCTCACCTCTTTAGCTTCTTTAAGCTGTCTCTCCAGATCTCTCTGTATTGCCTGCTGTTTCTCTCGCGCCTGCTTCTCTTCTTCTTTATGCTTTGCTTCCACCTCCCTCTGTTTCTGCGGGGCCAAACAAAAACACATGCTCAAAATTTTTTATACAAAATAGAAGTTCGGAATGAAACTACTTACTGAATACTGTACAGTACATACCGTATACTACCAAGCATTCTTTTTAAAACTGTATGTGAAACAGAGCACCTTATGTAATCACAAACACCTAAAACACTAGCATTGCCATGGTTTATGATTGTCATGTGGCATGTATATTATGAGACTGCTGTTCAGTTATGAATATGGTTATTTTGTATATTTAATACAACTCTGTATAAAAACTCTCTTAACTCTCGATGTTAAGATCATGCCTTTACTTTAGGTTCATTCATCTAACTGGAAATGGAAAGTCAAGTCAAAAGCATCGCATTGTGGGATACAACATCTCACACTGTGTGCTATATCTCTTTAAATGATAATAATGAGCTACGTGATATGATACACTAGGTCTCAAAATAAGACGCATGAATTACTACCAAGGACTGTGTATATGGCTCGGAGGTGGTCTTCTTCAAATAGCTAACTATCTACGTAGAAACCGGCTGAAAAATGGAAACAGTTTACTGGATGACACAGTTTCAGACTCAGGCAGCCCATAACAAACTGGCTGCGTGTTTTCTTTTCAGCTTTTCTGAAACGCCAGAAACCTAACTAAAAGCAAAAAAAAAAAAAAAGCTAAAAAAGTGTAAATTCCATCCGATGTTCTTTTAATACAGTACATCACAGTGTCATGCAACTGCTTTATTCAAAGTGCTGTTTTCAGTCAGTAAATTTGTCATAGTAATGCAAGTGCATGAATGTGTTAAAACAGATGTAGTGTGACAACACATTTTAATGAAAATAATGTATTAATTTGAATAGTCAACCTTCAGCCCTCTTAGAAGTTTGCTGAGGCCCCTGGTTGAGAACCACTGCTATATTATATACTGCACATTTTAGGAAATGTAGGTAGATAAAAATTTGCATACTGTCCACAGCACACATACTGTATACTGCAGATATAGTAAGATTAATATGGTAGCATGCTTTTTCAAACATTCCCCTTTTGCCCTATTCCCCCATCAGTTACTTGAATGATGCTTTCAATGTGTTGCTCCAAGCTCTCCGTCTCCCCCTGCTGCTCTGGAGCAAAGTGCTGCGGAGCCTCAACTGCAATGGGTTCATTGTGGCTGCTCTGGTTGTTCTGGCTTCTCTGAAGGGTTTCTCTCTGCTTGCGTCTGCTCAATTTCAGCTCCTGATGGAGAGAGCTCTTCCCCTCGGCCCTCAATCTCAATGCTGTCTGAATGGCTACAAAACAGGACAACATCGTTCAAAAAACCAGGACAACTTTGACAAGAAAGTAACAGTGTTATTAGTAGCGTTGTATTACTGAAGACCGGTCTTGGTCTTGAAACCAGTCTTAAGACCATTTTTTAAAGGTCTTGATCTTGACCGCATTTGTACTTGGTCTTGTCTTGGTCTCAGACTAAGAGGACTCGGGATTTTGTTTCAAGACCAGTCAAGACCACAACAGTGGGGATATCAATAAATTGCCGGTGCATTGACTGATTTATTTATTACCATCATTAATGTGACTGGATGTAAAACTTTCTGTTTCAAATGCAATCAATAACTAATTAAATAACTAAATAACAATAATAAATCATTTGACTTATACCAGTGGATCTCAAAATTGTTGATTGTTGAAGGCCCCCTATTGTCCACAACAATATTTGAAGGTCCCCTCCACTCACCCAAAATGTTTTAGAGCTTAGCATGACTAGAAAGACATATATTCATTATAAAAAAAAAATAACCAAATACTAAGAAATATCTTGACGTTTTAGTTGTTTTAGTTTATTTTAATGCTTGTTGTATTTTAATTATTCTCAACATTATTTATGCTTTTGAAATTGTACCAATTCAGATAAAACTCCTATGCCACCACTGCAGTGCAAAGATGATTTTTGTTGTTAGTGATTTAATTTGATTAGTAAAAACTCTATATAGTGTCTTATTATTCTAATTGTATTTAATGATTAAAAATAAGACATTTCTCAAGCAGTAAATGTGGATCTTTCAGATGAATTTCAGCAGTGCTGGTTTGGTCTCGGTCTTGTCTTGGTCTCAACACACATTGGTCTTGGTCTCAGATTAGGTGGTCTTGACTACAACAGTAGTTATTATCATGTGCGGCCCTTACCTTGTACCCAGTCTACTCTCTGCTTCATGTTTGAGGCACTCATCTCGTAGGTCCTGACGGGAGCATTTACACAGAACAGGCAGCGTCGCCCTTCTTTATCGGGGAGATTCTGAGTGCGATGACGAAAATGAGAACGTTAGGAGGCCTAATGCATTTATGATATTTATTTTACAGTGGAATAGAGTTATTGCTGATCAACCTCCACCACACTGCTCTCTTCCAGCAGGACCTCTCCCTTCTTTTCCTTCAGGTCCTCGTTGACATAGTATATCAGGCTACTGGGCTTCAAAACAAACCAGCGCTCCTGCCAGTTCCTGCGAACATGCCCCTTCTTTAACAGGTAGCCCTGATGGATAAAACAAATAGGAAACAGATAGAATGGGACTAAAAGACTTGAGAGAAAAAAAAAACTTTTGTAAATGATTGTGTCAATGAAATGCCATGTGTAACACAATGCAGAAAGGACCATTCTGCTAAGAATCAATCAAACATTAGGCCGATGTTAAGTGCAAGTAACATTGTAGTGTCGGCTGAGTTGCAAATGATTTGTATTTACTAGGATTCCCATGAGCTAACACACAATACAGCATCAACCTAGTGCGCTGCACACAAAGCATCAGTCACCTTCTTGATAATGTTGTGGTACATCTCCATGAAAACATCGTCCACAGCGAGACTGAAGGCCTCCTTACTCTCAACATGCAAAAGCTGGCCAGCACTCAAATGTTCCAGGAACTCCCACACTGACATGCCGTCCTGGAGAGCAGCATTCTGGGACAAAAGTTCATCCAGTAACGTCCCATCCCACTCCAGGCTCATTGCACTGGAGACTTTCTTCAGCAGGTACTCTAACTAAATTAACAGAGGCAAAAGAGCATTCATGACTTTGGGTTGGCACATTAGCATCTGCAACTTATGAGCTGTTAGAGCAAGTGCATTGGTAAGATGTTTGAAATCTAAAGTCTATATAAAGATACTTATAGACTATATACAAGTTAAAATAAGTATAAGTATCTTAACTATATATATATATATATGTTAAGATAACTATATATAAGTTAAGATGCTTATATATACTTAAAGACTATAAATACATGTATGGATGAATCTCACAAATAATAATAATAATAATAATATAAAATAGGGATATAGTGTGGGAGTAATAAATAAAATATATTTGAATTGAATAAAATACATTTTACATTTAAAATAACAAATTGTATTTATTTATATATTTATTTATTAGTAAACATAAGTTTCATTTTCTTCAAGGAAAAACACATTTTATTTGTTAAAATATGACATTTATATGACAAATATGTTATTTGTCATGAAATTCACCAAGAGATCAAAAAACTTATTTTCAAGGAGTTTCATTTGTTATATGCTAAAGAAAACCAAATGGGGATGAGATGAGAGAATACAGAAGAGAAATGCAAGTTACAACATCTTCAGATTTGGTTACTTGATAAAAATCTAGCTTTGACGTGTTATCATCAGGAAATCACCCCATATAGATATGTAGTTCCATTTCTTGTGTCACTTCCTTCCTTAAAACAAAACGCAACACCATAGTGAAGCTTCAGACCACTTCAACTTTGTCTGAATGACCAACATTGAGATTATTAAGTTTACAGTCTTGCTTTAAGTGTCAACTCTCACTTTAGCATCATAAAACTGCTCCGTTCACAAAAACAAGAATACACTCAAACCAGTTGAGTTTGAGACTCAACCAGTTGCAACTCTGCTTATCTGCATCTGCCCCTCTTTCTCTCTCACTCACCTCCGGCTGAATGATGACTAATGGGTAACGGTCTTCAGAAAGCAGGTTGAACAGACAGAAGAGTTTGAAGCAGTCTTTCTGTGAACACAGGCCCTGTTGAATGCTGGGTTTGCAGTTCTTCTTTGATGTCATCGTCCAGCACAGATCATCAAAGGCTTCCTTGCTGAACGTCCCCTCTGTGGCCTGTAAATTAACACAACACTATTAACAGCCAAGAAAACATCACCTGACACTGTTTGCCAACAGACATTTCCCAGTGTTCTATTCAAATTCGGTCATTATTCAATTAGTATAATTTCATTCCAAACCTATATGGCTTTATGTGGAACACAAAAGCAGAAATATAAAAAAAATATACTGTGTTTTAAGGGAACGTTTGCATGCTTTTTGATGCCTACAAGCTCAATTCATTGTAACTGCTTAGAAAAAAAAGCAACTAATACATTCTTTAAACTTTCTCCGTTTGTGTTTTGAAACAGAAAGAAAGTCATTTGGATTTGGAACAACATGAAGTTGAGTAATCTCTTGTGAAAAAGAAGTGTGCTTATTTATACTGAATGTGCACTTGTAGTGTACTTTAAATCTTACAATTATAACTGTACTTGCAGATTGTATAATATGAAATAAAATTCCATTGACTTCAAAGATATAAAAGGTACATGTGCTACTTAAAAAGAGTACATGACTGTTTCTTAGCACACTTTTAAATAGTGCACTTTATTATAATGTCAAATAAATGGTTTTACATTAAAGTACATTCTAAATCATTATGTTTGAATTATCTTTCTTTAAAGAAGTACATTTATTTTGATGTTGTGACTAACATGCTACAGATCATGCAAAGTACTTGATTATAATTTTAGTGTTATTTGATACTGCATTTAAAGTTAATATATTTTAAATGTACTAAACTGCAGCTATATCATCACAAATGTGTGATTACAAATATATATAAATATACGACATACAAGTTTTAACAGAAATGACGTTAAAGTATATTTTAGTTTACTATAAATGCTTGTCGGTACATTCGGTAGTACACTTTAACCATATTTCAAAGATAATAGCAGTATAAAATTACACAAAAAGATGTACTTAAGGTCTACTTGAAAAGATTCTTAAATTTAACTAAGTGTATTTAATATAAATTTAACTTTCACTTTACTGCAAATAACAAGCAATTACATTACATTCAGTTCAAATTTAAGTATATAATATAAAGTATATTATTTCAGTAATATAGAAAGTACTCTTTATAAAAGTATGCTAAAGTGTACTTCTTTTTCACAAGGGAAATGATGACAGAGTTTCATTTTTGGTAATTCTGGAGAGTTACCAGACCTTTGCCAGGATGTATTTGTTGAGGTAGGGCATGTACCCCTGGTTGGACACTGGCCCATTGTTATTGTCCTTAAAGTGCTCCTCTAACTCCACAGGATCATGAGGAATATTCAGCACTGTATAGAGATTGTGTGAGAGAACCTGGTGGAGAAACACACACACACACACACACACACACACACACACACACA
>NW_015552565.1:1028475-1036479 GCF_001515605.1 Sinocyclocheilus anshuiensis
AGTTATGTTTTATATCGTGGCAGCCGCAATGACAGATAATCAAGACCACACACACACAAGAGGTAAGACAGCGAGTGTAACTACAGCCTAGTGTGTTAGATATTACTGAGCTACCGGTTATCCTAACGTGACGCCAAAAGGATGTGCAAACCTAAAAATGTTGCATTCAATAACAAAATATCAGTCCAAATGGCATTTATTTTGAAGACAGCATAAGCACATATTTAAAGCAAAATAGTTTTACAAAAAAGTTTGTAAATGATACGACGATAGATGTACTGTTCAAAATAAGTCAAAAACACTTTCTGGTCAAACGTTTGTAGAAAATAATCATAATTCAATATTAATTTGTGGTTACTATGCTAGGAACTGACTTCATACAGTACTACATACACTAAAAATCACCTAGAAACCAGTTGGGTAGAAGTAATTGCCAAAACAGCCCAGAAAAGTGGAGTTAACTCTTTGAAAAGCCCCGACCTGCTTTCATTTAGTCACTCTTCAGCTGTGAAAAATGAATAGCATTTAAAAGCCAATTTATTGACATGATCATGGGACACTGCGCTGATATTATATGACATAGAATCAGTAGAATGACATTAATATAATATACAATAGTTTTACACACAGAAATTTGCAGGCAATTGCAAAAATGCTTTGTGTACGATCTAACAAGTCTGGACGCATGTCTGTTTATGCCTAAATTTTGAGCAAAGGGCCGACCCGGGACATGTTTAAACATGAGAAAGACTGTCAAAGCTGTCTGCAGACTGACTTGTCTTTAGGTATTTATTTTCAAGTTTACCAACCAGTGATGCCATTAAATTGCCCCCTCAATATCCTCTAAAACAAATAGCACAAAGAAATAAGATTTTAGATGATCTGAGATCATTTATTATTGCATTAGGGTTTATGCGTACCCACCTAACAATATTTTGGTGACAAATAAGTACCAAAAGTAAGCTAAATCTGAAACATTATAAAAAAATAAAGTTTTGTTAATTGTTATTATAAAAATGCTGAATTTGGTTTCTGTTAGGATCAGGTTTATGTAAGTACTATTTTATAACTAGTTCAGTATAAAAACAAAATATCTCTATGGAATGTCCCCATTTAGATAGCTAAGTAAAGTGTGTGTATGTGTGTGCGTTAAGGTTTGATATGGCATGACTATTTGGACTTTTGTTCCTTTCTTTGCAACAATATCAATCTCTTGATAATAAAACATGACATTTACCGATCTCCAATGTTGAAAACATTATTACACTGTACATATAAAATAAATACCCAATTTAATCTAGAGGTAAAGAGAACACACTGAAACGCAAGTCAAGTCAAAGGTACACAGGTGGTCTGACCTTCAGTTGCGACTTGGACACTTTTCCGCTCTGCTCTACATCCAGAGACGTGAACGCGTACCAGATGGACTTCAGCAGCTCGCTTTTTAGATCCATAACGCCAGTAATGACACATCCTGCTGACATTCTGAGACAGATACCGCTACACATTGCGGAACTGAGACGCTGGCTGCGCCTAAAACCTCCTGAGCTGCCTACCTAGGCAGCACTGTGGGTAACAAGGGCGCATGCAACATTCTGCGCATCGTAAACGCGTTACAAGCAGAGCTTTACCGCAGCTACGAGGACTAGAAACGCGTCTATGATGCCCACAATGCTGTCTAGGTAGGCAGCTCGATAGATTTTGAGACACAACCTGAGTATCGAGTAAAATGCACCAGCTGGGAGGGGACAGTTACTACTTGTGAACTTAAAACCTCAGTGTAGACCGCGAGTTATGTGGAAGAATAAATAACGCCAATGTAATTTAAACTGCGAGTGCCACAATCAAGAAAATTTCAAAACCCTCTTCAAAATATGTTTAGTAGCTTTCGGTGAGAAGGCAATGAAACTAAAACTTCATTACGCCTAATATGATTCTTTTAATTAATAATAACTACAAATTACACTGCATATACAAAACTAGATCGAAAATCAGTGATAGCCTACTTGTGGTGTTTTGGTTTGAGCAAATCTTTTAAGTGAAGGAATCGTTCTCATGACATGCGTTCACTGAGCTGATGCTTTTCTGCCTTCAACGACTAACTATAACACGAGTAAACAACATTCAGATGTGTTGTAAAAAATATAATTTATAAAACATCATTTTACCTGAATGAACAGTTCAGTGGAAGAACGAACTGGAACATTTTATTGAAACGAAATGAAGGAATCAGCCAACACAACATTTCGTTCCTTCAGTGCGCCATGTGAATCAAATTATTGTTCACAACCAAGAGAGAAGGATTAAAAGTCAAAGTAAAAACTGTTAAAACCTAACAGTCAAAACAGAGTGATAAAATATGATATCTGCTGTTGTCATGTGTAACAAAAATGTTTATGACTTTTAAATACAATGCGAAATATAGTAAATTTGTAGACTTGTTTCAGTCACAATTTAGTATTGTTCAACGAATCGATTGAGTGAATGATTCAATAATCCGCTTGTGTGGAAGAAACACACTTGTGGCATAACGACCTTTACGAAAAAGAAGTTTATTCAAGTGTGCTATTAGTATACTTCTTTTAAACTAAAAACTAGGAAAGTATACTTTTAGTCTACTTTTTATGTACTTCTCAGAAATGGGCTTTATGTACTTCTCAGAAATATACTTAAAATGACATTTAAGTATACTTGATTTATAGCCTAATTAGAAAAATTCTAAATATATTTGAGCTATACTTGTGTTCCTAGAATCCGTGTTTTCATTGTTATACTGTAGGGGGCGCTACTAGACATTTTCTGTACAGAATTTCCAAAAAAACACAAGTGAAGAAGAAACCGAAACAACAGATGCTTCGACATGTAATCTAACACGATCATCAGACATAAAACAGCATCAAAACTGTGTAAAGTTGATGTAATGTCGACCAATGAAGAGGTAATAATGACTGTCAAGCTTTGGGGTGTTGATCGACTCTATCTACGTTTTGATTATCGTTCTGAATCCAATTCAGTCTTTTTTTCAGCTTTTTGTTCAAAATGTTTTCTTTTTTGTATTATGAAACTTACCCACATTCAAGTGTTTAAAAAAAAGAATGCTTGAAGCTAGAATAAAATGTTTTTGTATACAAGCAGATACCCTGTTCTTTCTTTTGGTGTTTTGTATGTTCAGATATTTATATAACAAAATATATACAAATGAATACCTAAATAGGGACATAGTAGTATACTTAAAGTATGATGTAAAGTTCACTTAAAGAAAACTTACGAGTATACTTGCAGTATAAAACTACTAAACTAGTAGTTTACTAAGACTATACTTCAAAGTGTACTAAAAATGCTACTACAAGTATTTAATTAGAAAACTATCAGTATTCATATGTTCACTTTTAGTATAGTTGCAGTACAAGCTAAAAATATTGTTGTAAACTGGTTGTGTACTTACTGTTATACTTAAAAGTATACTTTTATATACTAGAAAGTGGGCCAATTTAGTCCCAAGGAGTATTGAAATAGTACACTTACAAGTATACTACTAGTACACTGATATTTGTATACTTGCTACATAGAGTATACTTAAAAATATACTTGAACTTTACTTAAGTATACTTAATAAAATAAACTTGAAGTATACTACTTTTTGATAAGGGGATGTAGCTTTGCAGAATTGTATACTGATATTTCTTCTCGAAGTATGCAAAAGGAGTCACTTGTAAACAATTTAGCATCTGAGTGAGGTTAACTAAGGGAGGTGAAGTGTTCTGTGGGTGATAAAATAATGAGTGGAAGCATTTCTATCTCTGGTCAAAGTTCACTCATGCAGCTTAGGTGGGAGTGAATCTGTTAGTTCTGCATGTTTGTTCAGTCTTACAAAGCTACTTTAAGAAGTAAAAATGTGTAGTTCTTAAACTGTACTTTGAAATATTGGCTTAGTCATCTTAATTTATAAATATTTAGATATGTTCTTGACTCATGGCCATCTAACATGATAAAAACAGCAAAAGTACATTAAATGAACACTAGAGGGAAAATTTTCAAGTCCATTTTCTAAACAATAATATATGAAATAAGTTATGAGTGCACCTCTTGAGTTTTTCTTCTTAAAGATGATCTTGGCCAGTATATGAGAGGAAACTGCATAATCAACATGTAACTCGTGTGAGAGACGTGTAAGGATAAAATGTCATCTTTATAGTTCAGAAACTTCCTCCAAGTCGAAAATGATAAAATCAGGTGACATCCGATACAACAGGCCTTGAACTATCATGTTATAATGCCAAATATAACATTCAAATCACATAACCTTGACTAAATGTTTCTTGCAGAGCTCTGATGTACAGTAGATGACAATAAATCAGTTTAATGGAAAAGATAAGAACAAATCTTAATGCAAGAATAAATAAAGAAAAAAATAACTGCTTTAAGATTTGTATAGGTATAGGTGATGATAATGTACACTTGTTATTTATCGTAGAATTATATTTTTATAATAATATTAATCTATTATTTATGTGTGTGTGTGTGTGTATAACCTTTAATATAATAGAATAGAATATACTGTAATATAATACACAAACCCCAGACTGACAGTTGACCTAGTTGGACTCCAGGTTCAGTATAAGTTAAGCTCATTCGACAGCATTTGTGGCATAATGTTGGTTATCACAAAATTAATTTACACTTCCTCCTTTTTGTTTAAAAAGGCATAAATCTGGGTTGTAGTGAGGCACTTAAAAGGAAGTGAATCCACAAAGAATATGCATGTTAAAATGATTAAAATATGCATGAAAAAAACAAACAAACAAATCACTATTCTGTGTAGTATATAAAATATATCAAATTGTACAACTTTGTCACCATGACAATGCAATGTAAAAATAAATAAATGACTGTAAAGATTATGATTTAAACAACTTTTTAGTTCAAATACACAAGTTTTAACAGAATAATGAATATAAGTGCTGTTATAAAATTATACACTTCATATTTCTGCTTTTAAATCTTCCAAAGATTGGCCCCAATCACTTCCATTGTAAATGCCTCACTGTTACAGTACCTTTCAAGATTTTAAAAAATAAGGTATGCGTCAAAATTAGTTTGGTAGTAATCACGATTACGTCACAAATTATGAACCTGACTCAGTTCTGGCTTACTGACAGATCGTCAGACACTTTGTATTCAAGAGCTGGCTCATGTTCTGAGGAGAGATCTGGCCATATCTAAACATTCTGTACTAAGAAGGCTAGATCATATCGTTCTTTCTTGAGTGTTCAGTCACACCTGCACTGATCAACAGACCCCCCTCACTCCCTTTCAATTCAATTCAAATAGCTTTATTGGCATGGCAAAATACATTTTGTGTTGCCAAAGCACTCCCTTTCTATCACAAACACACTCATATACTATCAAACAGACACACATGCTTTCCAACAAGATTGGGAGGGACAGTCGCCCTTGGCAAGGATGCATGCTGTGGGCCTCTGATGTAATTCCCTCATGCTTCCTGTTGGTGCTTAACCCTGATACACCTCCCACATCCCAACGCTACTTATAAATACAAAAGAGAGGGATGCTGGCCCCATTAAGAGAGCCGACTTCATAGACATGGACAATATGTGCATTTAAGAGGACATCTGCCATGGATGAACCCTGCATTTCACTCTAACAAACTCAAAACCTAACAGGTAAGACTTCATAATCAATGAGTATTTTAGTATAAACTATGACAGACAAGAAATTAATTTATTCAATTACACTTGAATAAATGCAGGATTTCATTTAACATCAATGGCGTCTGATATTATAGTGAAACTGACTAAGTGGTTTCAGGATAAGGTTTTCCATTGTGTTCGTACTTATGGTTCTCAAATGTGAGGGAAAGAGTGGTAGACACAAACCTCCTTATTCAGAGAGGGAGATTGGATCCCCTCCCAACTTTTGGAAGGGTTTCTGATGTCAATGGGTTCAGTGATCTTAGTGTAGACCTGGAAGAGCTGGTCTATTGAACAGGGAGGTACTGCCAGAGAAAGGGAGAAGGGCTCTTTTGGTCTGTTCGGTCAGATTGTTCTGACACGGGAGGCAAGACCTTCTAAGTGTTCGCTTATCTGGATTAGTCATCCTAGAAAAAGAGAGAAAGAAAATGAATCGGTGACAGCAGGTAGAAAATCTACAACAGTTTGTATAATCAGACTGATTTATGTATAACCCAATTTTGTACTTACATTTTCATTGGCAACAGCAAATCGAAATGAATCTGAAATCTAATCAATCTGCTTTTCTTTTTTTTCTAACAGATAAGATACAACACACAAGCAGATTTTACAGGCAAACAATCAGGCAAGATGATGGACGAGTTTTTTCATGAAAACGATTACCACGTGTCACGACGTATCTACTCAAACCGGGTTTTTGACCAGGTTCATGAGAGACAAGCCCAAGAGATCCAGAGTTTACGAGAACGGCTGAGCAGAACCTGCGGGTGAGTATATGGCATATCATCTAGTGTTTTCATCTTCATATTCATTCATATAAAATATTTTTACAGATGCACTGATAAATGGGCTGTTCAGAAGATAAAGGGGCTTCTGCCAATCTTGGATTGGCTCCCTAAATACCCAGTCAAGCAATGGTTACCCGGTGATGTCGTTTCTGGGGTCACCACAGGACTAGTATGCTGTTTACAAGGTAAGATGCAATCTGTGAACAAAACCCCATAGATTAATATCAGCATAATGCCACTTTGAGGTCATTGTTTGAATTTGTTGTACAGGTGTGGCGTATGCATTGCTGGCCTCTGTAGCACCAGTCTATGGACTCTACTCTGCGTTTTTTCCAATTCTCACATACTTTGTGTTGGGCACATCCAGACACATCTCTGTGGGTAGGTCTATGGCTTTATTAATAAATACATTTCTAGTGGTTTCAAATAAGCAACGCTTTAAAAAAGGTCTGTGATTCTACTGTACTGTCTACTGCATGCATACTACTTACTATTTTATGTGAAACGGTATGCAATATATAGTATGTAACGGTAAAAATTTGAAAAAAAGTTTTATTCTGTAAAAATGGCATGCAGTTATTATCTTGTATATGGTTATTTTGTCATTTAATCCAATTTTATGTAGAAAATGTCTTGATTGTTAGAAATGCAATTAATGATTCAAGAAAAAGAAAATGATATTACTTTGGGTTTATTCATATGCATACAGTATTCTATGCAGTGTGCAGTCTTGTATACAAATATAGTAATCCGTGCAATTATATTATGCATATAGAAAATGTCTAAATATTGAATAAAAATGCAACGCTTTCTTGTCGTTCTCTTATTTGTCTCTATTTCTCATTTAGGTCCATTCCCTGTCACCTGTTTGATGGTGGGTTCTGTAGTTTTGACCTTAGCTCCCGACGAGCACTTTCTGCGTTCAGTGAACATCACAGGTGTGAATGAGACAGTGACAGATGAAAGGTTAACGGAGATTGATGTAGAGGCAAGAGAGGCCCAGAGAATCCTGGTGGCTTGTACCATGACGGTGTTGGTTGGATTATTCCAGGTAAAATTACAACATTCACAATTAAAACCTGTGATAAAGATAAAATAAACAAGTTACACATTTTGTAATTGCAGTATTTCATTTGCTTACATGTTGAACAAATGCAGATTTATATTTTGTCAATCAGCAGTGCAGTGCTGCTACTCATTTGTTTTACTTAATCTCAGGTGGCTATGGGGCTGATGAAGGTGGGCTTTCTAGTCAGGTATCTCTCAGACCCACTGGTAGGCGGCTTCACCACTGCTGCTGCCTTTCATGTCTTCATATCTCAGATTAAAACCATCCTGTCTGTTCCTATATACAACCATAATGGATTCTTCTCCTTTGCTTATGTGAGTCTCTTAAATCATTAATATCTTTACAAACACACATATCTCAGCCTAAAGAACTTACTGTATATTGTAATGTGTGTGTGTGTGTGTGTGTGTTTAAATAATTGCATATTGGTCTAAAA
>NW_015552565.1:1036732-1055302 GCF_001515605.1 Sinocyclocheilus anshuiensis
TAAGAAATCAGGAAGGGGGCCAACACTTTTTCACACCACTGTATATATATATATATATATATATATATCACATTATATAGTATTTTTTGGTATAATTTATATACACTTTTATAAATATAATACATTTGATAATAAATATTACATTTTATAAATATAATAACTACACTTTTAATAAATTATTATTATTATTCATTTATTTTTCCACATCTAGACTATCATTGATGTAGGCAGGAACATCAACCAAACGAACATTGCGGACTTGATTGCTGGATTACTAACAATCTTCATTGTTATGGCTGTGAAAGAGATCAACACAAAATTTCAGCATAAAATCCCAGTGCCGATTCCCATAGAAGTGATTGTGGTATGTACAGTTTTCCCACAATTCTCCCATACAGTCTTAAAAAAAAAAAAAACTTGTAAGCCTGTAAGCCTCTGACACGAACATGATTTTTTTTAAATAATGACTGTTGTTACCTTTCAATCTTTTGAACTGACAGACAGTGATAGCTTCAGCAATCTCTCATGTGATGGACCTAAATTCCCAGTATGGCACCAGCATTGTCCACAGCCTCCCCAGGGGGTAAGAGCACTTCCTGTGGCATTTCCTGCTTCCTGATGAGGGCTGGGTGCACATTCAGTCGCTTTATATTGACATTATTATTATTATTGTCCTTGTAATGATTTTCAACAGAAATGTTATCTCTAGAACAATGACATTGACAGACAGTTTGTAAGCCTTATCCAATAATAACATAAATCAGTATTATGGTAAAAACAATAGCAGCCAGTACAGAACCTGCATGCATCAGAGACGACAGCATAAAACACTCATAGTACAAGTACAAAACTGGTATGTGAATCTGTAGTAACTATATGTCTGCTTGTGTTTGCACAGGTTTGCACCACCACAAACACCAAATATAGCACTTATCGGGAACATTTTGGGCTCTAGTTTTTCCACAGCAGTGGTTGGTTATGCAGTAGCAGTCTCAGTGGCAAAAGTCTATGCAGCAAAACATGATTACACAGTCGATGGCAACCAGGTATACAACAATTCTGTGTGAATGTGTGTCTGACACTCAAAATATGCTTTAGTCCAATGGCTACATTAGCATGGGAAAATAAATAACACCTAAATGGTTTGGGCTGAACACAATGCATTTTGTCCTTTGCTGGTGGCAAAAACAGCTGAAAACTACAACTTTAGTTGGTTTCTTGCAAGAAATGTGGGTGCTATTAACAAGTACTGGGGGAAGAAAAAGAGCAAGGGTGTTTATTTTAGTGTGAAGTATTTTTTAAGTATAATAAGGGTCAGATCAGCACTTTCCCACTGATTGAAAAATTACAATAATGTGAGGGAGAGCCAGAAAGAACTAGTTGGCCTTTTAAGGTCACCTTCACCTGCCAGAACATAACAAATTTGCATTTGCAACAGCAGCTGTTATTTTTTTCTAAACTAGGCAGTGCAGCATAGATCTTTAGGGCACAGCTACAGTTTTGTTTTGTCCTTAAAGATTCTGCTTAGGGTTTTGTTCAAAATGTATTTGCATACTGATTTGTGACTGGTCTTAGTTGGCCTTTCAAGGATGTTTTTTTTTTTACCTGCCAGCACAGAACGAATCTGAGTTTGCAACAGCGACTGTTATTTCTAAACCAGACAGTGCAGAGCTTTAGGGCACAGCTACATTTGTTTCATTTTGTTTTGTTTCACTTTGTGTTTCGCGCTTTGCTTCAATTTTTGCTTTGTTTTGTTTCTTGTTTGTGTTGCTTTGTTCCGTTTCGTTTCGCTTTGTTTTCTTCGCACTTTAAACAAAACAAATCCTTAAAGATTCTACAAATGTATTTGCATACTGATTTATGATTGGTTTTAAGGTCAAGTTCACCTTCCAAAGCCAAATGAATGTAAGTTTACATCAGCAGCTGATATCATTAAATATATGCATTATATAAACCATGCTGTTTTAGGGTACAGATACATTTGTTTTGTTTCGTAAGCACTGTAAACAAAACAAATATTTAAAGATTCAGGTTAGGGGTTTGATCAACATTTATTTGCACACTGATTTGTGATTGGTATTTAAATCTTGGATTACTTTTTTGTTCAGTGGATACAAAAAAGTGTGATGACTGCATTGCTGGTGTTTAATTGATACTTTTAAGGTCACTTTCACTTTTTTGAGTTTGAGTTTGCAACAGCCGCTGATATCATTTCTAAACTCGGCAGTGCTGCGTAGAGCATTAAGGCACAGCTACATATCTTTTGTTTTGTTAACACTGTAATTTATTTGCATAGTGATTTGTTATTGGTCTTCAAATCTTTTTTGCTGTTGTTGTCGTCGTTTAGTAGATACCAAAAAGTGTAATGACTGCATTGTTGGTGTTTAATTGATACAGATTAATTATAAACTGCCTGATCTGGTTTACTACCCTATTATTCCCATTAGGAGCTGATAGCTTTTGGCATCAGCAACATTTTCGGAGGATGTTTCTCAAGCTTTGTGGCCAGCACTGCATTGTCACGAACAGCAGTGCAGGAAAGCACAGGGGGGAAGAGTCAGGTAAAATGCACATGCTCTTACTCCAGCAATTTCACGTGTGTATGTGTGCAAACACAGTACTCACTGTTCTCTCCTCTCACTGTTGCAGGTTGCTGGCATCATCTCAGCTCTGATGGTGATGATAGTGATTTTGGTCCTTGGGCCGTTTCTTCAGCCTTTGCAGAAGGTGTGGTGTGCCTAATGTTTTAATAGAGAAAAAGAATGTCTTTCACTATCAAAATGTCAAATACTTGCAATATTCTTCATGCAACTCATGATGTCACCCCTCTCTGCCCCACAGTCAGTGCTGGCTGGCATTGTTATAGCCAACCTGAAGGGCATGTTCATGCAGATCTCTGAAGTACCTGTACTCTGGAGACAGAACAGAACAGACTGTGTAAGTAACATCCCAAGACTGATAAATGAACAGAATGAGATGAGTACTGTCAGAAAAATAGTCAACAAAATGAGACTATTTTAAACATCAGATATGAAAGACCGTGTACAAGTATTACAAGTTTCTGTAAAAGGTCATTATAACATTAATTAGTGTTCTGATTACATCAAGCAAATGGAATCATGTGAATCATTTTATTTGTATAAAAAAGAGATTATACTAAATGAAATAAGAGCATAATGAATCCTTATACTTCTGCAGCTCATCTGGATAGCTACGTGCCTGGCATCCATTGTGCTGGGTTTAGATGTGGGTCTGCTGGCTGGTCTGGTATTTGAGATGGGCACAGTGGTGGTCAGAACACAGTTGTAAGTAGCACATTTGTAAGGATATCAAAGCATGCTTGAGTGTGAAGTACGCAAAACTGTTTACAATTTTTATTTGACACAAAGCAAATTCATTCTTTTTTTATTTAATTTTGTTTTTAGTAAGATTTTGGTATATTTGTTGAGAAATGTGACAACTGCTTGTTAATCTGAATTAGTGCAGCTTGGTGTTTATGATATAACTCAAAATATGAGTGTTAATATTATCAATAATAAGGGCATCATATTAATGTTATCATATAAATGTTTGTTTTGTAATATTTAATAGAGTATAAAAGAAAAGTCCCTGTTAAAAACAAATTATACATAATGTAAATCAATTGTAAAAGACATGTATTTAAAGATTAAACATCATAATTCACATTATAATGGTTTCTCTTATTTCATTCAGCCCTTCTTGTGCCACCCTTGGAAATGTCCCAAATACTGATATCTACAAAAACATGAAGGACTACAAAAATGTAAGATTTACATTTTTAATGTTGTCAATAATCAGTAACTGGCCACAACATTTATGAACATATATATATAACATTATACATGTTTTAAATTAACAAAGGTATTTCCCCAAACTTTCAGATTGTTGAAATTCCTGGGATAAAGATTTTTAAGTGCAACTCACCCATTTACTTTGCAAATATTGATTACTTCAAAGAGAAGTTGAGAGAAGAGGTGAGTTTACTTCGCTGTAGTTCTAAATTCTGAAACGATAAACTATAAGGTTTGAAAAGAAAAATGGTGTGATTTAAAGCTGATTAATTCTTACAGGTGGGGTTTGATGCAGTGCGGGTGTTCAAGAAAAGAAATAAAGCTTTGAAGAAGATTCACAAACTCATTAAAAAAGGAAAACTACAAGCTACAGAGGTACGTTGTGCACAGCAGTCTGGCTAAGTATGTGTAAATCCCAAACATTAGAAACTTTTTGGAATGCTTTTCAAGAAAAAACTTATTTTGATCACTGACCTGAGTTTATGACACCACATTCTGGTCTTTCCCATATCTGCCTTCCTTCACAGGATGGTTTGGTACCAGTGGCCTCACTGGGAGTAGAAAACAAAGCCTTTGAAAAAGTGCAGGTTCCTGAGCTGGAGGAAGGGGCGTCTCAGCCAGACTCAGAGGTGAAAGTTCAGGTAGACTGGACGTCTGAGCTGCCTGTCAGTGTATCAGTACCCAGGGTCCATATTCACAGCCTCGTGGTGGACTTCTCTGCCGTTTCATTCCTGGACGTGGTAGCAACCAAGTCCCTCAAACTGGTGCGTCATTGTTCCCCTGCAATAATGCATAACTACAATATGATGGTGACCTTCATATAATTGCAAACCTGTATGACTTTCTGTCTTCCACAGAACACAAAAGATTATATTTTGAAAAAAGCGGCAAAGCCTCAGTGTTTTACATACAATGAAAGTCAATGGGGTCCAATGTTCAAAATATCTTCTTTTGGGTTTCAAATAAGAAAGATTTGGAATGATGTGAGGCTAAGTAATGACCAAAACTAAGTAGTAGCTAACTGTCATTTCCCATCTTCACAGACTGTGAAGGAATTCATACGGATTGGGGTTAGCGTCTACATCGCAGGATGTGATGGTAAGGCCTGACTCTATAACAGTATGTTGCAACAAGCTGTTGCTACAAACTGCAGCCTGATAATGGCAGGTTAGGACACGGTGAATAACCTAAAGGGTCCTCGTGTCACAGGTGAGCTTGTCAGGAGAATGGAGGCCCTGTCCTTCTTTGATGAGGAGGTTACCAGAGACATTCTCTTCCTCTCAGTCCATGACGCCATTCTATTCATCCAGCTGGAAACCTCCACTGGAAATGAAGAGGATCCATTAGCTGAGAAGGTAAAATTATAATAGTTCCACGTCTCAACTGTCTCATAATGAAGCTGCTCAATGATAACATATATTTTAGGAGGTGACTGATAAACTTCTTGTTGGTTTATTGAGCCTGATAATCTGGGGGACTGTAAATCCTGATAATCAAAGATACAAGATCTAAATAAAAGGAGTGTTTTGCATATGTTGATATTGCTCAATGAGGAAAAAATAACCCATCTAGAAAAACAGTGACTACTAGTTAAAGTGGCCAATTGTAACATGATGCAACACAACGGATATCATGGATTTTGTTCAGAATGGAATACTATTGTACCGCATACGATATACTGTGCAGTATACAGAGTGAATTCACGTAAATTAGGCCACTTTCTGACATTCAGCAGCCCGATTTATACTATACTATTTTTTTCTTAACTAGTAATATATACACACATATACATACATACATACATACATATATATATATATATATATAGATAGTGATAATATTAAATGTTTCTTGAGCACCAATTGGCATATTAGACTGATTTCTGAAGGATCATGTGACACTGAAAACTGGAGTAATGGCGGCTGAAAATACAACTTTGCCATCACATGAATGAATGACGTTTCAGAATATTATTGTTTTTACTGTATTTTTGACCAAATGCACGTAGCCATGTTGAGCCTAAGAGACTTCTTCCAAAACATTAAAAAAAACTAGTTGTAAACATTATGACACCTGTAGCATTCTGAGCACATAGAAATTCCCAATACTGTGCAGTGTACATACTGTACATTCTCTGTGTTTAGATTTCACAGTTGCAAGACGACAAAGAGCCACTTCCTTTTACTGAAGATGAGGACCTGATTGAGACCTATGACATCCAGCACTTGGTGAGCATCCCGCATCTTTTTATTTCATGGCTTCAGATAATATAATGTTATCAAATAACTCAAATCAACAACCCAACAAACAAGTGTTTTTCTCCGTGTCTAGGCTATTTATGGACTTTCAAACTGAGGAAACACTCCCTTTGTTAAGAATCACTGGGAAAGACATTCATCGTCTTCCTATTCATTTGCTGAGAGTGGGTCAGGAGACATCCTGGGAGGACTGAAAGTGGAGCTAACAAAGACTTCTAAACTAGAAGAGTAACACCAAATGCAAAAGTTAAAAAGCATGTGGTGTTTTCATTTTTACTGCCTCATTTTTGAGGCAAATACAAGACTCCAAATTCATCAGTATCGAGGCCCTTTTTGATAGGCAAACACATTAAATCTGTGTTTCTTGTTGAGAACTGCTCACTGAGTCGTAAAGAAGAGAAACATTTGATATTTGGAAATAGATCACCTGAGAAATAGTAATAATATAGATTGTAGTGTGTCTGTGTGCTTCATTGTTCCATCAGGCTGCTGACCCTGATTTGTTCTTAGATTGGATATCACTATAGTCAGAAACTAAAAAAAGGTCTGTCGTTAATTAATTATTTTTGTGACACATTATGAGTAATGTCAAACCAAGAGAGTCAAGCATAATTAACAGAGCACAACTTATTTCCTGTGTTTATTACAACAGGAAATTGTGGTTGAGCACATCAAAGGGTTTATTACTTTTTTAAAGAGCCAATAGTCTTTAATTGATCAAATTGTGTGATCATAATCTGCTATTGTTGTTGCTCAGAGGCAGGTGGTGTTAAGGACGTGGCATTTTCATTTTATAGACAATCTGATTGAACAAAAAACATTTTTTGTCCATTTTCCTGGAAAAAGAAAGACTAAAGTTTAAAATTGAATTTTGTCAGCATTTAGGAGTACACGACCTCAAAACAAACAGACAAGGACTAAATTGCACAAGTTCAATTTTGATAAACAGTGTTAAACATGAAGAAATTTGACCTATATACACACCATCATCTCATTAAAATGTCTGAAATGTTCCACACACATACACAGAATGGGGAGAGAATGAACCTGCGGTTTGCCTGAGATGAAACAAATTACAAGCTCAACAAAAAAGCACTTGTTTCATTTCTGTTGACATTCCTGTGTTGCTCTATTTGGAGGCCTTTTGTGTACTTATAACATTTAGTAACAGTAACTGAGCACATTAAACACACAAGAACATGAGTGTCTGATACACACACACCTGACCACTCACTGACTGACTGACCCTGGCTTTCTAAGGTACACTGTAATAAGTCTTTGCTTTTCTCTGATCTTTAATATTACTATCAGTGCATTATTCAACTTAACACCAGAATGCACTGTAAGAAACTATCAAAGAGTAACACGTGATTCAGGCTTAAACCAGAACAGCAGGTCACTTCTATTTCAATGACACACCTTTCAATCTATGACTAATTCAATGTTAATGCGAGACTTATGTTGTAATATGTGTCGGGATAACATTAGTAATAGTGAAAGTTAAAATAGATTGATTAATTACTGCGGTGAGGACCTCTTATCTGCAAAGATCGCACTGAGATCATCTTGATAGTTATTTAGGTATAAAGTCTATGCTGTAAAAATCTGTCTAGTGGCTTTCTAAGGTACACTGTAATAAGTCTTTGCTTTTCTCTAATCTTTAATATTACTATCAGTGCATTATTCAACTTAACACGAGAATGCACTGTAAGAAACTATCAAAGAGTAACACGTGATTCAGGCTTAAACCAGAACAGCAGGTCACTTCTATTTTAATGACACACCTTTCAATCTATGACTAATTCAATGTTAATGCGAGACTTATGTTGTAATATGTGTCGGGATAACATTAGTAATAGTGAAAGTTAAAATAGATTGATTAATTACTGCGGTGAGGACCTCTTATCTGCAAAGATCGCACTGAGATCATCTTGATAGTTATTTAGGTATAAAGTCTATGCTGTAAAAATCTGTCTAGTGTACTGATATATAATGATACATAATTTTTCCCCTCAGTGATGATGCATAGATAAATTAATGATAACGATACAAGGACAAAATAATGACCTAGTAAAGAAATGTATATAAAATATGTATCATATTTATATAAAGTAAATATTATTAAAAACAGTACTATAAACATGCACATGTCTGCTGTTATTGTGTCTAATGTATTAATTTATTTTACTGTATTATACACTACCATTCAATTTTTTTTACAATAATTTTCAAGACACTGAAGACCAGTGTCATAGACCCAGAAGACCATATTGATTCCCATTATAACTGTTTTACTATATTTTTGATCAAATAAATGCAGACTTGGTGAGCATTAGAGACTTCTTTCAAAAACATTAGCAAAATCTTACCCCAAACTTTTGTACAGTAGTGTACATTAAATAGCATTTATATTAGTAATCTTTCCCGTTTAATCACCAATACGGTCTTTGTGGGCAACAAGCATATTAATGTAGATCACCACGCTAGAATATAAGATATCAAGCACATATTTACCTGCTATCATTTTACTGATAAAGAGTGGTTGTGCCTGAGCACATCCATGCAGTTATCTGAAGTAGTATTTACAACGTTGTCTCCCAGTGTAACAGACACATCTTATAACCTCTTATATCAAAAAGCTGCCAGTTCTGATGCGAGCTACTGGAGCTGAAGAAAACAGAAGCATAAACTCATTTGATGATAAAAGCTGCCGGTTCAGATGCAAGCAAAAGTCTGGAGCTTCTCATTCACAAATTTGATTAAAGGCCATGATGACCAAATATTTACTTCTGGAGACAACAGAAAATAATGCAAACAGCAAAACACAACTAATACATAAGAAACAGGGTCAAACATGTATAACTGTATTATGTAAATTATATAATGTTAATATACCAACTACTTTGAGCAAATTAAATTGGTTTATTAATGTAAAACGCACTGATAATCATACAGGTGGTACTTTATGTTTGACTTGTTAAAACAATAGTATGCTTTTACTTATAAAAACAATTATATTAAAACAATTTCATTATTTTATTAACAATAACAGTAAAAGCATACATAATTCTTTATAAAACACAATTTAGAAGTAAATTATAAAATAATTTATACTTAAACATTTTCACAAATGTTTTGAATTAAATGCATCGTCTTTTAAATTTGATTCAGGTGACTAACTGTTAACAATTTAGTTTATTAACTGATGCATTTACACACACTTTGTATTGAATTACTAATATTTTTTACAGTGTATGCTCACACACAAACACACCCCGCATCAGAAATGTCTGAATACCAAAAATAGCCTTGTGAGAAATACGTAGGAATCTAATCATACACAGTTAAGGATTTGTAAGTAATTTGGTAAAATGAAAAGAATTTCGAAAAGAATGACAGTCATCCTTGCGCGATGTCTTCCAGAGAATCACATGAGAATGAACTTCAAACGGTCTCCATTTCTAAGGGTCTCTCACAATTACAATGAATTGTGCGTTGTCATTGAAAAAAAAAAAAGCTGCATAGTTTTGCATAATTTCTTGCATAATTTCCTAATATGACATAAGAAGTTCAGGTTAGGTAACAGGAAGTATGGTTGTACAAATTGTACTTATCAGGTGTACAGTACGTCACATCTGCTAAATAACTGCTCACTAAAAATATATATATATTTTTTTTTTTTCCGCCAAGCTACCTAACAACCTTACTCAATACACAATACAGTACGTTCCTTATTGCTTTTGTAAAAGTTAATGACACAAATTTTTATTAAAACATGAATTCATAAAGCATCAGGATATGACATGTAAACAATAACAGAACGTCATTCTGTGGATGCAGCACACACAGTAACTAGGTGAAGAGGTGTTTCACGTCAAAACTGATAATACACATCAATTACTTTAGAACAACTGAAATGCTGTTTTGACCAATCGTAATCCTGAATGGGAACTAATATCAATAAAAAAAGTTCTAATATCCAACATTTTTATTTTTAATTTAACCTTTTCTCTCTTTTTTTTTGACACAATGGAAAAGGAACTAAATCCAAACTAATATGTTTCCCACATTATATCTGAAATATCAAAAGATTTCGTCTTATGAGGTATGAGAGGATTAAAGGAAGCAACCGATAGGTGGTTGGCTTTTGCCAAGTTTTTATCAGAAAGAACAATGGTCATGGATAAGGCGGAGATGTGGCTGGAAATGTAAAGAAGGCATCTTGATAACTGTTAATAATTACAGACAAGGTAAGTTTAGCAATTTATACATTTACATGGTCTTAAAGATCTCTGACAGACCACTGCAACTTTTAAAGCAAAACAGGGACAGCAAATTGGAAATATCTGATACCTCACTGAACAGGTAGGATTATCATATTGCAAACAAACATTGTCGTTCAAAAGTTTGGGGTTGGTAAGGTTTTTGAGTGTTTTTGAAATAAGTGTATTAGGCTCAACAAGGCTACTTATTTGATAAAAAAATACAGTTAAAACAGTAATATTATGAAATATTAGTGTAATTTAAAAGAACAGTTTTCTTTTTTTTTGTTTTTATATATTTTAAAATGTAATTTATTCCTGTGATGAGCTGAATTTTCAGCAGCCATTATTCCAGTCTTCAGTGTCACATGTTGAAAACAGTTGTGCAGTTTAATATGTTTGTAGAAAGCATGATACTTTTGTTTTTAGGATTCATTCATGAATAGAATGTTCAAAAGAGCAACATTTATTTGAAAAAAGAATACTTTTGTGACCATGTAAATATCTTAACAGTCACTTTTGATCAATTCAATGTATCCTTGCTGAATTAAAATATTAATTTCTTTAAAAAAAAAAAGAATTGTAGTATATATGCGAATTTAAGTCCATTCCATAGATAAAAATCATAAATCTGATTTAAAAGGGCAAAAACTATATACAGATGCAAACAAAAAGATAAAAAAAAAAAAAAAAAGATAAAGCTAAATGCTCAATTTTTATCAAAGTTCAAAAGTTAATGACCAGTACTGTAAAACCTTCAAAGGATGCTGGTATTACAGATTAAAAACAATAAGACTGAATGTTATTTAGAGCTGCTGAGCACCAACTATAGATCATGACAACATAACTGCTGACAAAAAGCCTAATTAGCAAGAATAGGTTCATATACAAGGAGACAAGCATTTTAAATTGTGGAAAATCCCATGGAAACATCAATTATATCTTAGAGATATCAGGCTAAATGTGCAGGTTGACACACACATACTATCATACACTCATCATGACAGACATGTGAACTCACACTGTGTAGTTGCATGACGTTTACTCACAGTGCGTTAAAGTAAACACCTCCATCTTACACAACATTTCCATGATTATCAATATAAATACAAATGCAACAAATCCAGCTTGACAGTCGCCAGAGTTGTAGCAGATATTGAGGAATTGCATTTGTTTGGTTGCCTCACACAGATCAGAAGGATTTTTGTCCGGCGCACAATGCTCCGACCCTCAACACAGAGGTATTCAGTGACCAGAGCGCTCTACTCAGAAGACACCTTTGAGGATGAACATGCAAAAGTCTATCGGCAACACAAGAGATTCCTGCACCATGTTATACAGTGCTTCACGTAAGCCTGAACTTTTAACATTTATTAAGCAGTGCAGAGAAATTTGTTATAATTAGAGGCAAGAAATTATTTGAGCTATTTATTTTTTTATTTTAATATTTTTTTTATTTTTTAAATTCTAATAATATTAATAAATGTTATTTTTATTATTAGTACTATATAATATATATGTGACCCTGGAGCACAAAACCAGTCTTAAGTCGCTGGCGTATATTTGTAGCAATAGCCAAAAAAACATTGTATGGGTCAAAATGATCGATTTTTTTTTATGCCAAAAATCATTAGGATATTAAGTAAAGATCCTGTTCCATTAAGATATTTTGTAAATGTCCTACTGTAAATATATTAAAACTTAATTTTTGATTAGTAATATGCATTGCTAAGAACTTCATTTGGACAACTTTAAATTGTAAAGAATAACTTTAAATATTCTCAATATTTAGATTGTTTTGCACCCTCAGATTCCAGATTTTCAAATAGCTGTATCTTGGCCAAATATTGTCCTATCCTAACATATAATACAAATACACTATGACAAAAGCAGATATAGTTCTTTTTTTTATTGAGCAACAGCACTTTATTTGCTGTGAGATGTCTCTAAATTGTTTTTTGTTTTTTTATAAACTGAATTTATTATTTTATTACTTATTTGCTAGTTGTACTTCCGAACGTGCAAAGAACACTGCTATTTCTCTGCTGCCTATCATTGGATGGATGAAAACCTACTCAATCAAAGGCTGGCTGCTGAATGACATCTTGTCTGGCATCAGCACTGGATTGGTTGCCGTGCTACAAGGTAAAATCTTATGAAGCCCTTATTGAAAGTTACTCAACAGGAACATTCACGATATAAGCTCTTACTCAACTCTTGCAATAGATTCATGATATTAGATGAAATATGATATCAGGCCATAAGAATGCAACACTACAGGAATGATAGTTTTATCTCGATGATCTGAGTTCTGTGACTGATGTGAGTGTCTACGCAGTTTTTTATGAGATAACTGGTATGACGAAATAATAATTCTCTTATTTCTCAAAATAAGAGAAAAGTGCATTTAGAACTGTTGGTGAAATGATAAACATATCATCGGAAGATAGCCCAGAAATGCAGTACATATTGAGCAAAGGAAGCGTTTAAGATTAAGAAGTTGACTGACAAATATATAAAAAGGTACATTTTTAGCACATATACAGTATGAAGATTATTTAACGATGCTACCAGGGGTTGGTTAGTAATTATCAATATTTTTTCCCTCAGGGCTAGCCTTCAGTTTGCTGGCATCCATCTCTACCTGGTATGGACTGTATGCTGCTTTTTTCCCAGTCATCATGTATTTTTTCCTGGGCACCTCACGACACATTTCTGTGGGTGAGTACACTTGTGAACAGATTACGTGAACGAGACAAACAAACAACATGTCACTGACACACCAAGCACTGTCTAGCTGTTACAACACCCTTCTGAATATAACCCTATAATTCCATTAAAGTTTATTGTGGCATTGGCTAAATAGTGCCAGGGATGAGTTTAGTAGCCTCTCATTTAGATTTGGCACAGTTGAGCTCAATCAAAATACCTCAGTTCATAAAATCCTCGGCCAGCTATTCTCCACAGCTTCTGCAGCTTCTTTTGTATTTCAGTGGAGAAAGATTGAAATTTCAATCTAAATATCTAAATATGCACTCTAAAAAATGCTGGGTTCAAAACAACCCAACCGCTGGGTCAAAACAACCCAATAGCTGGGTTTGTCCCTTTTTAAACCAGAGCTGGGTTATATTTAACCCAGCATTTTTTAGAGTGTGCTTCAATGGGATATTTAAACATAAAAAAAAACAAATACCTGACAACAACTGTATAATAAATTTTGCTTCATATGTTCAAATCCCACAAGAACTCTCGGGTTAAAAAATACAGTAATAATAACATTATTTAATAATATACAATATTTATTTTACATCTAAATAATATGTATATATGCATGTTTAAAATAAAATATGTTATGATATACTATTACACAATATTATTATTATTATTATTATTATTACAACAACAGGCCATCCATGTTAACTATTTTCTACTAAGTGCAGCTTCTTTTGTACAGCAATGGAAAAAAAGTTTAAAATCTCCAAGTATGCTTCAATAACATGTTGAAAAATAATTTAAAAAAAGAACACAACAACAACATTAGTATCAAATTATGCTTCATACGTTCAAATAGTAGTAATAATAATAATGTGTAATAATATATTATACATAACATTATTATTATTATGCGACAGGCAGACTTTAATCAGACAGACACCAAAAAGAGGCAATTATTTCTGCCTTTTTATGATGACGTGTAATATAGTGTAAATCTACTCACCATTAGTGTTGCTCTTCACACCAGGATCTTTCCCTGTATTGAGTCTCATGGTGGGGGCAGTAGTGACCAGATTGGTGCCCGATGAGGGTCCGCCTGCAAACATCACTGCTTTTGAGGGCCTGACGAAAGAAGAACAGAGAATCTTAGTGTCTGCCTCCCTCACCTTCCTAGTGGGTTTATTCCAGGTACATCAACCAACCTTTCATTATAAAACTTGACTGTTTGCAATCACATCAATGCTTATCTTCATTCTCTTTATTTCTAGCTTGGTATGGGGCTGCTGCAGGTGGGCTTCATTGTCATGTACCTTTCAGATACTCTGATATCAGGATTCACCACCGCAGCTGCTGTTCACATCCTGGTTTCGCAGCTCAAGTTTATACTAGGACTGACTGTGCCGGGTTTCAGTGGACCACTATCCATTATATATGTAGGTCATAAGACATTTTTCTTGCTCCTTGTGGCCATGTTTTGCTTAACTTGCCTAACAAAAGCTACACTTCGAAAATCATCAAATTTCTCTGAAATGTAATAAAAGTGTCTTTTTGTCCATATGTAAACAAAATAAATAAATAATAGTTGAAACAATATTGATCTCGCCCACAAACCCACAGCATATTCTCAGCTATATATTGAGTTCAAAAGCGTTATAGTATTACAAGTTCTATCATTGTTTGTTTGAATGTCTCCCGTAAAACAATCTTTCAGTCTTTTGGTTTCTCTGCAGACTCTTGAGAGTGCATTTACCCAGATCACCTCCACTAATATCCACGATCTGGTGACTTCAATTGTGGTGATGGTGACGGTGTTGGGCATAAAGGAGATCAACGACAGATTTAAGTCAAAGTTACCAGTGCCCATCCCCATAGAAATCATTATGGTGAGTTGAGTGAACCCATTTCTGTAAGTATAACCTTCACCTTTTCTGTAACCTGACATTTAGAAAGGTTATACATCTTTATGACATGATAAAGTTTATCAACCGATATTGATTTGTATTTTCCATACTATCATGCCAATCACTGTATTTGTTAATATTTGTTCAAGTGTATACAATTTTCTAAGTGCATAAGTCCTTGTCTCATCTTATCTTTTGTGTTCAAAGCAAATCTTAAATATCAAAATCATTAAAAGTACTTTTACGTCCAACAGACCGTAATAGCATGTGGCGTCTCCTATGCATTCAACTTCAGTGAAAATCACGGAGTGGATGTGGTGGGGAAAATTCCAAACACGTAAGCATCACAATCTTCATAATATTATAAAACAGTTTTTACTAAGCCGTGATTTAAAGAACCAGTGAAATATGTTTTCCTTCTTGTGTTGACAAATTATACATTCAAAGTTGGGCCATACTGAATGACCCCTTTAAAAAATAATATATGTTAAAAAATAACACACGTTTGTATTAGGGGACGGGGCGTTCTCATTCTAGAGTGCATTCGATTGGACAAAAAAATTGTAATGCAGGATGAGTCATCAATATTTTTGGTTCATTTTTCAGGGAGAGACTTTACATTTCTAATGCATATACCTGATAAAAGTTCATCTTGTCAAATTGTCCATGCATAGAAAACAACAACAACAAATAACAAAACCAATTATGATTGTATGGTTCTAGCTGTTACAGCTGTTACACAGCAACAAAAACAAATCCATATGCTTTAGAGCACAAAGTTAACTGAAGAGAACTGTAGGAGGCATAAAAAATAAACACATTTTCATCTGTCCAGGTTTGAGTCCCCAATCACTCCCAGCCTGCAGGTTTTCCAGATGACAGCAGTGGAGGCTTTCCCAATAGCTATTGTGGGATTTGCCGTGGCTTTTGCAGTGGCTAAAGTCTATTCTGTAAAGCATGACTACGTTATAGATGGAAATCAAGTAAGCCCTGAATACTATTCCATTTAAAATGCAACAGAGAACAGTCTGTGGAAGCACATCTGCAATGACACATATAATCCCGCAGGAACTCATTGCCTTTGGGGCAAGCAACATCTTTGGAGGAGCGTTTAAGTCTCTGGCAGCCAGCACGGCTCTCTCCAGAAGTGCAGTTCAAGAAAGCACTGGAGGAAAAACACAGGTAAACAGCTCGGTTTGCAAGCTTTTCTTATTGGCTGGAACACAAAAATATGATTTTGCATCTGTGGTGTCCCAATTAGAGAATTTGTTTTCCAGCCACAGAGAAATACTGTCCTCTAGTGTTCCAGAAAGAGTTGTAAACAATACAATATAATACAATAGACATGTTGTAAATAATACAATTAACACAATGGTGCCATAAATATAACATCATATTCCTGCTCATATTTATTTCAAAATACTTGTTTTTTTTGTTTTTCATACACTACTGTTCAAAAGTTTGGGATCGTTAATATTTTTTAATTATTTTGTAACTCTTTTATGCTCACCAAGGATGCATTTATTTGATCAAAAATACAGTAAAATAATAGTATTACAACTTAAAATAACCATTTCTATTTAAATATATTTTAAATGTAATTTTTTTCTGTGATGGCAAATTTTCAGCTTGTGTCACATGATCCTTCAGAAATCATTCTAATATGCTGATTTGGTGCTCAAGAAACATTCCTTATTATTATCAATGTTGAAACAGTTGTGCTGCCTAATATTTTTGCAGAAACCATGATACAATAAAACGTTCAAAAGAACAGCATTTATTTGGAACAGAAATGTCCACTTTTTATCAAATGAATGCATCCTTATTAAATAAAAGTGTTAATTTATTAAAAAAAAATTAAATGTACTTTTCAGGTAGCTGGTTTACTCTCGGCCATTATCGTGCTGGTGGTAATCTTGGGGATAGGGTTTTTGTTGGAACCTCTACCAAAGGTAGGTTTTAAATTCAAAGTGTAAATGATTGGCTTTAATAACAGAAGAAAGAATTTGTGAAAAGCTGTGTGGTGTTGTGTGCCTGCAGTCAGTGCTGGGCGCAGTGGTGATTGTGAACCTGAAGGGGATGTTGATGCAGGTGGTTACAGTCCTTTACCTGTGGAAGAAAGACCGTCCTGACTGCGTAAGAGTCTTTGACTTGTCTCTCTAAATGCAAAGAAGGGATTTAAAAAAAAAAAAAGTATAATCCAAGTAGACAAACTTCAAATTTCAGCTTCTTAAAAATGAGAATTACATTTTTAAATTTGAAGTATTTTATCTGAGATAGATAACATCTCACATAATTTACCTTAGAATTGAACTGTCCAATGGTATATCAATGATTTCTGTACTCGGTGTAACGTCCCACTCTTGTCATTTTCCTCCAGATTGTTTGGATGGGGACCTGTTTGGCAGCTATATTCTTGGGGCTGGACTTAGGACTTGCTGTTGGTCTTGGACTGGAGCTCCTCACTGTGGTCTTCAGGGCTCAGTTGTAAGTGCTGACAGATCCAATTAACTAGATGAAAAAATAAAATAAAAAGAATTTGAATATGGTGTAGATATTAGCTGCTTCTTTAAAGATATTGTGACCTGGGCAAAGAAATTAGGTTTAATTTTCATCATATTCGTATTTATAATATATCCTGTTTCTTTTTTGGATAAAAATCAATTGATCTTTTCTGCTCTGCAGTCCACGCTGCTGTGTCCTGGCTAATATCTCAGGGACAGATATCTACAGAGATCGCAAGGACTATGTCAATGTAAGTGTACTAACAGACGCATCCTCTTTGTTCATATTCGGCAACATAATCATTATGTCTGTGGTCTCATTCCTGGATATATCTGCACTCGAGGGTCTTAAAGCGGTATGGCAGCTGTGTTCATTCTGAAAACAAAGTGTCAATTAAATAACTTTGCTAATCAAAGCATGAAATTCTAGTTTGATTATCTGAAAACATCTCTAATGAATCACAAACACTTGTGTTTACAGGCCATAAAAGAATTTATACGCATTAATGTTGACATTTACATAGTAGGCTGTGACCGTAAGTACTTTTTTTTTTCTTTCAGATTGCAGGTTAAAGGGAATTTGTAGTGTATTTGACAATGTTTTCCCTTATCTACAAAGCCACGGCTATTATAATATAACTTAACTGTATGTAATAATAAAGCTGTGCAGTAACTCTCACCTTTGACATGTCGTTTCCAGCGTATATCATAGAGAAGCTGAGGAACTGTACATTTTTTTGATGATGAAATCAAGACGTCTATCTTCTTTTTGACCATCCATGATGCAATGCTCTTCATTCATGAGTCTAGGATGCATTTATTTGATCAAAAATACAGTAAAATAATAGTATTACAACTTAAAATAACCATTTCTATTTAAATATATTTTAAATGTAATTTTTTTCTGTGATGGCAAATTTTCAGCTTGTGTCACATGATCCTTCAGAAATCATTCTAATATGCTGATTTGGTGCTCAAGAAACATTCCTTATTATTATCAATGTTAAAAATTGATCAAGATTAATTTGTTTTTTTTTTCAGGATTCTTGATGAATACAAAATTCAGAAGAATAGCATTTATTTGAAATAGAAATACTTTGTAACACCAAGCCCTACCT
>NW_015552565.1:1063863-1072977 GCF_001515605.1 Sinocyclocheilus anshuiensis
ATCCTTTGAGAATCCTGAGGAAGAGGAAGAAGGCAGTGAAGAAGATTAAGAAAATGATAAAGAAAGGGGAGCTGACCTTAACATCTGTACGTCTTAAACATGATAACAATAAACTCAAGGATTATGCAATGTAGCTGTATTGCATCCAGTGCTTTGATACCTACTGTACATCTTAGATACCTAAATGATATCTTAATCTTATCATTTAGATATACATCACATTTCTTTCGGTTATAGAATGGACTACAGGCCACATGCTCAATGCCCATTGAAGAGTCAGAGGATGAAAGCAACATGGAGGATCTAGACAAGCCCACAGACTATTCAGATCTTCCAGTCCAGGTGAACTGGAATGTAGAACTTCCTGCCAACATCCGAGTTCCTCCTGTGAACATCCACAGTTTGATCCTGGACTTCTCTGTGGTCTCATTCCTGGATATATCTGCACTCGAGGGTCTTAAAGCGGTATGGCAGCTGTGTTCATTCTGAAAACAAAGTGTCAATTAAATAACTTTGCTAATCAAAGCATGAAATTCTAGTTTGATTATCTGAAAACATCTCTAATGAATCACAAACACTTGTGTTTACAGGCCATAAAAGAATTTATACGCATTAATGTTGACATTTACATAGTAGGCTGTGACCGTAAGTACTTTTTTTTTTCTTTCAGATTGCAGGTTAAAGGGAATTTGTAGTGTATTTGACAATGTTTTCCCTTATCTACAAAGCCACGGCTATTATAATATAACTTAACTGTATGTAATAATAAAGCTGTGCAGTAACTCTCACCTTTGACATGTCGTTTCCAGCGTATATCATAGAGAAGCTGAGGAACTGTACATTTTTTTGATGATGAAATCAAGACGTCTATCTTCTTTTTGACCATCCATGATGCAATGCTCTTCATTCATGAGTCTCATCCACCGAAGACTGTGAGCGAGAAGGTGACGAAAACATTTGGAGATTGCACAAGCTTCATTTGTTCATTCAAAGATGAATTTGTTGCATTTATCTAAAATGCATTATTATAAAAGTGCATTGTTAAAATGTGTGTCTGATTTGAACTTACGCAAACAGGTCTCAGGAAGTGACCAATATCAACACGTTAATAGCAGCAGCACATCCAGTTGGTTGACAATCCAAGCAGTAAGTGACCCAACAAGCACCTGGGATTAAACCTGTAAAAATATGAAATAAGAATGAAATAGTAAATATTAAAAGCTATCATTTAAAGCAAGAGGTCATCATAATTTCTATTGAAGAGATGTCTGAAGTTCTCAGTTGGGTTAATCTGCTTTATTTTCTGCAGGATATGAAAATAGAAGTCGAAACAGACACCAAACCAGAGACAAGGTTTTGAAATGAACCAACTTGAAACCTCCACTATACTGAACTTTAAAATCTGTGTATATAAGAATTTACTTGATTTAGCACATAGCAGTTTTGTATTCTGCGTACTATGCTGCATGCAGAATGAATTAGTTTGAGAATATGCCAATGTGTCATGTACTAATTTAATGGATTTGTGGTGAACAAACACTCTTATCAGTTCACTATCAGTGCCTTTTGTATATTTACATTTTTCTTTTTGAATAGTATTTTTATGTGTACTATTTTTATTCTAAAATAAAAAAATTATGTTTTCTAAAATATACTGTGCTTCCTGACTTGAGACGACACTTGCAGATCTCGGGGGAGAGTCGTGGCCTAATGGTTAGAGAGTTGGACTCGTAACCCAAAGGTGATCTAATTATTTTATTTTACTGGAGTAATAAGCATTATAAATCTAATTCCTAGCTGTAAATGATTAACTATCTGTATGAGAAAGCAAGTTCTGTCAGGACCACTATCGTCAAAATGATAGATACTTAGCATAAAGTTTGGTTTGGCGGTATGGTTATGTTCTGGGCAAAAAACTCCCTGCCCATCCATGCAGCCTGTCATGAATGAGCAGGGAGAGTAGCAATAATAACCCCCCTATAGGGTAAACAGAACAGAACAAGGCAGATATCATTAATGTTCTTAATGATATTTAAGTGTAACACTTTATTCAAGATAAAGGACTCTGATTAGCAAGGAATATCAGAAAGCCAAGTCCTGACTGTGGCGAAAGGAGGAGCTGGGGATGGAGGAGGGTAATTTGCTCCAGGTTGAGGAAGTGAAGAGGGAAAGATAAAGAATCTGTAACTTAAAATATTATGGAAAAAATAATAATTTTATAGCTACTAAAGATGACTTTCTCAAATATGAAAATAGTGAAGTCACACTGTAACAGAGCAGAAACTTTTTTTTAAATTGATTACTATTATTATTATTATTATTTTAGATTTATTTTACATTAAAGTCAAGACTAATCTGTCAATTAAGTTCATTCTCATTATTATACCAGTAGTAAGTAATAAGGAGGAAAACAGCACTCTTTCCTGGGAAAGGGCCATAAGGACTTGAATTATAATAATAATAATTAATAATAATTTATGCATTTAGCAAACGCTTTTATCCAAAGCGACTTACAGTGCATTCAGGCTATACATTTTTTACCAGTATCCTATGTGTGTTCCCTGGGAATCAAACCCACATCCTTTTGCACTGCTAATGCAATGCTCTACCACTGAGCCACAGGAACATTTATATTGCATACTGCATAAAAAAGGAAAAAGAAACATGTAAAACATAGATTACCTAACACGATTTAAGAAGGAATATCCTTTCTGATACTGGAACAACATCATACTTCTTGATCAGATTTTAGTTGTAAGTTTATGGTTTAGAGCTTTGTTTAGGCTGAACAACATAATCTCTCTGATTTCAAGTGTTGGTTAGGATTATGTTTATAGAAATATAATTGTGTGATTGGAATGTGGTTCCTGGACAAACACAGGATATTGATCCAGGAACAAGTTCTATTTGGTCAAATTTTCATTCTATTTCACAAAATGGAAGCTGTTTGAATTATATAAGAGAAACACATGTAAAAATAGATTATTGCACAATATATGTGGTGCACTTGTTGACTTAGTAACTGAGCCAACACTTGAAATAGAAGCATTTAATCAATCTGGATATGAGTAATCACAAATTCTGGCAAAGGAAATACAGTAGCAGGAAACGTACATGGACCTTTGGACTTACCACACAATACATATATTGGTCATAAAATTTCATAAAAATTCAATTAAATCACAACAATGGCACGTTTTAATGCCTGCACTAAGTACATAGGCTAATGGAAACATTAACAGCACGACATGGAAAAAGTATGTGAATAAGCAAATAAGCTGTTAAAAATGGCGAGACGAGATTGAAAGTGTAGGTTAGAGTGTCACTCCACTCTAAAAAAAAAATCACAATTTTTGAAACTGTGATGTTCATTAGTCTTAATGGAGAAGTTCATCATTGTGACTTGTATTCAGTAATTCATAACAAATTCACGTAGTTCACATACTTTTTCCTGCAGCTCTATTTTTTGTTTCCTTCTCTAGAACGCATGTAAATAAGGAAGAATGACTCAAAAAATCATGTGATAAAATCCATCAATGATTAAAGCTCGCAAAGACATCCCATAATATCTGTGATAAGACTAATGACAACCCACTCATCAACAAACCAGACTATATAAAGCACTCAAGATGCATCTGGAAACGAACTAACCAAAATGCAGCCCTTTGGCAGACACTATGTGGTGGTCAGGCCTCTGTTTGCAGAGGATTCCTCCGCAGAGCAGCACGAGAGGATCAACAGGAACCGCAGAACTCTACGGCACCATCTGAAATACTATTTCACGTAAGAATTCAATAATACATTCATAACAGCAGGTCCTTTAAACTGAAATATGGTATCTTATCAGAAGCACGTTTGAAGTTGTGATGTTACTGAGATCATGCGTTGATCCAACAGGAACCTTTAGCGAATTGTGTTCATCTCGTTTGCACTGTAGTTGTGATACAAATCGTGCAAAGAATGCAGCTCTTTCCCTTCTTCCAATCATTGGATGGATGAAGAACTACAACATCAAAGAAGGGCTGCTGGGTGACATTGTTTCAGGCATCAGCACTGGGCTAGTGGCAGTGCTACAAGGTATCACATTTAACATCCATAGTGTTTGGCTAAAATCATTTTTGGAAGACTTTGTAAATTCTGTAAAACCGAAACACGTCATAAAAATGTGTAATTACACCACCTCACGGGATTATTTTGTATCAGGACTTGCATTCTCTTTGCTGGCCTCTTTACCTCCGGGATATGAACTGTACACTGCATTCTTCCCTGCAATAATCTACTTCTTTTTGGGCACCTCCAGACACCTGTCAGTATGTGCGTGATATGCATGCATTTACATGGTACACCATAAAAAACTATTTTTTGAAGCGTTAAATAAAACAATGATTAGTGGAGTATGCTGTACAAAACACTATTTCTATTTGAAAATTCAATTTAATGCCGTAGCTTAGGTGAAATTTACTAGCAATTTCTGAGTGAAAACACTTTCTACACCACTCCTTCAATGTATGTGCATAAAACATCACACAAGGTGAATTCATTAGAAGTGAAGGCTTGTACATAAGTGAATGACATTGCACTTTCTAACTGGACTGTGTTTTAGGGGCCTTTCCTATTCTGAGTCTAATGGTGGGTGCTGTTGTCACCCGACTGGTGCCTGATGAGGGGCCGCCAGCTAACATCACTGGATTTGAAGGATTGAGCATGGACCAACAGAGAGTTCTAGTTGCTTGTCATTACATATATATATATATATATATATATATGTATGTATGTATGTATGTATATGTGAAGAGTTTATTTGCAAAAACAGATAACTTCGTTTTTTTTTTATTTTCAAAAATCATTGTTTTTTTATTATGTAATCATGTTTTTATTGTGTTAGTTAGCTGTCATTTTTTGTTATTTTTAACCTAATCAAAATAACCCAACTGAAGTTTGATTGAGATTAATTGGAATGCACAAGGAAAAAACATGATTTGTTGAAACATGAGAGTTATCTGTTTTTGCAAATGAACTCTTCATATATCCCCCTCCCCTCAATAACTACTGTTTTAATTGAAGGACATTCAGAATCAGAACCTTGACTCTTCTGGAATTACTAAATAAATAACGTTTGAAAACAAGCATCATTGTCATAAATACAGAAGAAACACCAGAGCAAATAATACCAGAGCCAATAATACCGGGGCCTCTGAATATTTTGTTTGACAATGTGGTGACTTTGAGTCAAAAGCTCAAAACCACTGCTTTAGATTTTTCTCTCTTGTACAAGTACAAAAAAAAAATCTTGTTTTAATGTGATTTTGTTCTATTTTAGATTTACGAACCTGATGGAGTGAAAATATTCAAAATTCCCTCACCCATCTTCTTTGCCAATATCGATTTCTTCAAAGACAAACTGGTCCAAGCAGTAAGTTTCTTTTTATTTTAAAGATATGTATAGAAAGAGCTGGGTGTTATATTTCTGGACAATATTTTATTTTTATTTTTTTTCTAGGTGGGTTTTAGTCCCCTAAAAGTGTTGAAGAAAAGGAACAAAGCTCTGCGAAAGATCAGAAAAATGTTGCGTAATGGGGAACTGGAGGTTTCATCTGTACGTCCTTACTATTGATATAATTTATCTATGTTGTTTTGTATATGCTACCAATCAGACATTTGATCACATTTCACACACTAAAAATTATTTTTACAATTAGTTTGACAGGATAATAAAGGACATTATCCTACCTCCTCTACTATTTTATTTGTTTTTAATGGATCAATTTGACAGGATAATTAATGATACTATCCCACTTCCCATTTATTTATGTTATTTTTTTTTTTACTTTTTGGTGCTTTTGTTGTTATGTTTCAAATAATCTTTTTTAAAAACTTTTAAAAATGTAACTTAATTTTTTATTTTTAATGGATTATTTTTTCTTTTACATTCATTATTTTACTTATTTTATAATGGTGACCTCAACCACTTTAGTGACTATTCTAAAACATAAAAAGTATAAAGTAACAATAATAGTAAACTAATAGAATGAAAGAATGAGTATACATTTTTCTCCTCATAAATAGCACAAAATTAAATCAGAAAAACTAGTTCTTGTATTATTTGAAATGCCTGTGGTCCCAATAATGACATCCTTTTTTGATCTAGAGAGGCCTAAAGGTGCGACAACCATCAGTTGACACTTCAGAGGACGACAACAGCGTGGAGGGTCTGGACCAGCCCACTGATTTCTCTGGCCTTCCAATCCAGGTGAACTGGAGCACAGAATTGCCTGCCAACATCTCTGTCCCTCCCGTGAACATCCACAGTTTGGTCCTGGACTTCTCTGCTGTCTCATTTCTCGATATATCTGCTCTCAAGGGTCTTAAAGCGGTAAAAAAGCTTACTATGAGATACAGCGTACTGTATATTTCCACTGGATTTGATTTTTGAGATCTAGCCTAATTATACTTTTTGTTTTTTCTTATAGACCCTGAAAGAGTTTATACGAATCGAGGTTGACGTCTACATAGTTTCGTGTGATGGAAAACAAGCTCCAATAAATTTTCCTCATTACCAGCCATTTTATTTCAAAACCTCTTCATTAAAACAACTCTGGTCTCGTTACAGTGTACATCATGGAGCAACTTCAACGATGTTCATTTTTTGATGACGAGATTAAGACGTCCATCTTTTAGCCCACACTACATGATGCCATGTTGCACATTCTGGAAATGCATCCAGATCATGGAGAACTAGAAAAGGTGCATAAGATGATTCATTTTGATTAAAATATTGAGATAATATTTTATATTTGACTTACATCAACCATCAGCTGTCAAGGTTCTAAGTAATTCATACTGATCTATGACTATCTGTGTTGTGATGTTTGCAGGATCTAAACATAAACTACGAAGTCATTCAGAGAGACAGTATAACTGTGTGAGGAACAGAAGATTGTGAGCTAAAACCCCCTGCTGAAATACATATTTTGTAGGCCTACATTTCAGTCTGGCCAGTGGCTGTTTTGAGAAGAAAGCACTATTTTAGTTTACAGTAACATATATTCATTGTTACCATGTTTACTGGTGATTTAGTGGAAGTAAATGAATTCATGTTGTTTGTGGTTTAGTGACAGGTAGACAAACTGTCACAAGGGGCGAGGAGAAGCATTACACATGTAATTGATTTAGACTACTTTTTCTTGCTATTGAGTTTTGAATAAGACTAAGACATCACTAATGAATGAAAACAATTCCTACCTTACAAACAAAAGCGGTCCTACTTCACCACAGTTACTTACTCGATGGTCATCTGGTGCCGCACGTGTTCCCACTCAGAGAGCAGTCTACCTGTACAGGTGATTTCCAGCTCTTTATCCTCTACAGTCCAGAAAATGTTTCCTCCTCGATGTGTGGACAAGGAAAGTAATGTAAAAATGCTGAAACTGTAACGTATTTAGTTTTTAAAGCGCACAAAACGTTCGTCGGGGCTGCGGGTGGATTTCTGAAGTCGCTATTTAGTCGACCAATCAAAATCTTGACGAGCGTGACGCGATACAAAGGTACTTGTTTCAATGTTTTAATAATTTACTTAATGATTGCTCGTTTCCTGTGGAATCCACGCCTTTCCAACAAAACTGTATGCCACAGTGCCTATGTTACTCATTACATTTGTATATTTATGTTGGATTAGACATTTTCTGTAAAGTTTTTCATAAATTCATAACCAATTTTCTCTCTCTGTCGAGAGTTTTGGACAGACCAACTAGTCAATATTATATTAATGCATGTTACTTATGTATGTACCAAGTATTTTTTTTTTATGTATTTTGAAACAACAAAACGATCCAAACATGTAAATACTTCTGATTTTACAATGAATGCATCTGTAAATCAAATTTAATTGAATAAAAGAACTACATATTACCTGCCTTTTATTTTATATATAAAAAATTAAATGGTATATTTAGTTGGTGAATATGTAGAGTATTATGAGACACATGAAGGTTTTACAAAAATGGCAAACAGCCAATTAAGACTGGAAAAAGAATACATTTTAGACATAATTACCAATAATCTATTTAATATATGATATACATAATCATGATGTTATGTGTTTTTTGTAAATAACATTATTTCCATTAGTCTTCAGACCAACTTTCAGAACCCCTAAAAAAAGACAATAAAGACTGAAACTCAAAAAGTTATTTTTTGTCATATTAATAAACAAATTAAATTTAAGGCACTAGATGAGATACTAGATAACCAACGCAATAAAACATTTAATTTGTACATTTCATTTTGATTACATTCAAGAAACAACACATTCAACAATCAACAAAAGCCCCTAAAAGCAGCATGTATGGGCTGAATTATTAAAAAGCAAATGTTTGAATCTGACGACAAGAAGATTTAAAACACCATTCAGTACTGATCTTTATTATACAGTTTATTGTTTCAGACTATAAAATACTTTCGAATCCCTGCCAGGTTTACATACTAAATCACTTTATTTAGCAACAACAAAACCACGTTATTACTGGTAATACGGTCTGTAGCGGCCCTGATCGGGGTGATGTGGCCCCGGCATCTGTCCCTGTGGAGGGGGACCCTGCATTCGAGGAGGGGGACCCCGGGGTGCCGGCCACATTCCTGGACTCAAGCCCCCAGGCTGGTTGAATGGTGGGCTGAGTGTGCTCTTGTCCTCGGGAAACTGGGGGTTGTAATGGTGGGGAGGCGGGGCACTGACAGGGGGACCACCATGCTGAGGGGGCGGCCCTGGAGGAGGATGGTTCATAAAGGGGGGCATCTGACCAATGAGGTGTCCGGGAGGCGGGGTGATGGGAGGGGGAACAGATGACAGTGGAGGAGGGGCCTGGTTAAAAACCATGTGAGGTGTGTTTGAGCCCTGTCCTGGGTGCGGCATGGGGTGACTGATTGGGGGAGGGGGCGGCGGGGGGCCGTAGTGCTGCTGAGGAGGTGCCATCATGTGATGTGGATGGGTCACAACAGGCTGACCTGGATAGTCTCCTGGGTGATGGTGAGGGGGAGGAGCATTGCCGGGCTGGGGGAGGGGGTCACGGGATGGTCCGGAGCTCGCAGAATCGTCCTGGAGGGGAACCGTGATGAGGT
>NW_015552565.1:1075234-1076285 GCF_001515605.1 Sinocyclocheilus anshuiensis
TGAATGCATCTGTAAATCAAATTTAATTGAATAAAATAACTACATATTACCTGCCTTTTATTTTATATATAAAAAATTAAATGGTATATTTAGTTGGTGAATATGTAGAGTATTATGAGACACATGAAGGTTTTACAAAAATGGCAAACAGCCAATTAAGACTGGAAAAAGAATACATTTTAGACATAATTACCAATAATCTATTTAATATATGATATACATAATCATGATGTTATGTGTTTTTTGTAAATAACATTATTTCCATTAGTCTTCAGACCAACTTTCAGAACCCCTAAAAAAAGACAATAAAGACTGAAACTCAAAAAGTTATTTTTTGTCATATTAATAAACAAATTAAATTTAAGGCACTAGATGAGATACTAGATAACCAACGCAATAAAACATTTAATTTGTACATTTCATTTTGATTACATTCAAGAAACAACACATTCAACAATCAACAAAAGCCCCTAAAAGCAGCATGTATGGGCTGAATTATTAAAAAGCAAATGTTTGAATCTGACGACAAGAAGATTTAAAACACCATTCAGTACTGATCTTTATTATACAGTTTATTGTTTCAGACTATAAAATACTTTCGAATCCCTGCCAGGTTTACATACTAAATCACTTTATTTAGCAACAACAAAACCACGTTATTACTGGTAATACGGTCTGTAGCGGCCCTGATCGGGGTGATGTGGCCCCGGCATCTGTCCCTGTGGAGGGGGACCCTGCATTCGAGGAGGGGGACCCCGGGGTGCCGGCCACATTCCTGGACTCAAGCCCCCAGGCTGGTTGAATGGTGGGCTGAGTGTGCTCTTGTCCTCGGGAAACTGGGGGTTGTAATGGTGGGGAGGCGGGGCACTGACAGGGGGACCACCATGCTGAGGGGGCGGCCCTGGAGGAGGATGGTTCATAAAGGGGGGCATCTGACCAATGAGGTGTCCGGGAGGCGGGGTGATGGGAGGGGGAACAGATGACAGTGGAGGAGGGGCCTGGTTAAAAACCATGTGAGGTGTGTTTGAGCCCTGTCCTGGGTGCGGCATGG
>NW_015552565.1:1079478-1083048 GCF_001515605.1 Sinocyclocheilus anshuiensis
CTCGCAGAATCGTCCTGGATGGGAACCGTGATGAGGTTGCTGTGCTTCCGCGTGGTGACGGTCGAGATGCGGAAGGTCTCCTGAGGGAGAGAGCGGGATGGTCCCATGTCTCCAGGCGGTTGGCCTTGCGGAGGTCGGAGATCATCATGGGAGGAAGAGGGAGGCTGACTGTAGGGGTCGTGTCCTGGATGAGCCAGAGGAGGAGGGATGAGCACATGGGGCTTTGGCAGGTGAGGCGGGGGCACACGGAAGCGGTCGGACACCTCCGAGGCGGGAGGAAGGTGGAGAGGGTCAGAGCGGCTGCTGGAGTTCTTGCTGGACCGCATGTGCCGGTGGTTGATGTGAGCCTGCAGGTCTCTCTGGGACAAATAGGTGCGTTTGCAACCCTGAACGATACTACACATGTAGAGAGAGCCACGCTGGCACTGTTCAATCCGCTGGACCGGGTCTGTACAGCTGTACATGTTTAGACTGGGAACAGAGAGGACATATGTAGGTATTGTACATATTGTAAGTCGCTTTGGATAAAAGCGTCTGCTAAATGATTAATGTAAATATGCAAAAGCAACATCAATAAAACATTGACAAGTACAAACGAGGCCTGGACAATATATTAAATATTTAATTTGAAAAGGCAACTTAAAACAACACTGAGAATTCTGTGTTTATTTTGGCCGTTACGAGTTGACTTGTTTCACAACCCCTTTTGTCTTGTGAATAGTTTTTCTAAAATGGTGCTAACAATGATAAGATCAAATTCACAGAATCAATTCGTAACACTGATTCAGCATTTTTCAAAAATGTTCACCAAAGCCCCAAAATGGTATTTTAGTTTTGAGTTTTAATACAAAATATATGTAGGTAAATATTACAGTGGATTACTTTGTTTAAATTCTACTTTCATTAAATATGGAAAACATTCCACTATTATTTTAACAAGACTTTTACTGTATTTTGCAATTTACTACTTGCATAAAACATTTTGAATTTGCTTGCCTTACTATAGAATCGTTCAACATAGAGGAATCATTCTATCCATCTATCTATATATAAAAATATAAAATTACTTAAAAAATTAAGATATAATTTGCTCACCAAGGCTGCATTTATTTGATCAAAAATACGGTAAAAAGATACATATTGTGCAATCTTATTACAATTTAAAATAACTGCTTATTTTAATATTTTTTTAAATGCTGATTTGCTGCTCAGGAAAGATTTCTTATTATCATCGATTTTCAAAACAGTTGTGCTGCAGCCAGGATTCTTTAATGAAAAGAAAGTTCAAAAGTACAGCACTTATTTTAAATAGAAATCTTTTGTAATATTATACATGTCTTTAGTGTCACTTTTGATCAATTAAATTGCATTCTTGTGGAATAAAAGCATTAATATCTCAACCCTGAACTTTTGAACGGTAGTGTGTATCAACCAGCCATATATCGGCATCAAGATATGAATTATTCTCAATTATAGTATAGAAAGATTGTACAAGTCTGTATTTGTAGAGACAAAAACTGCTGCTTCTTACCCTGGACACATCTTATCACCCTTCCTTTCATGATGTAATGCACACTCATAGCAGAAAACGTGCTTACATGGGATCTGCAAAGAAATGAATGAATTAAGTCATGGCAATATTAACTTGTCACCAAAAAGCTGTCATTATAAACGTCAACTATTCTCACCATACGGCCGTATGTCTTAATTGGCAGTCCACATTTGTCACAGAAATGAGCAGGTGTCTCATCTTTTTCACCGATCAAATTTAGCTAGAAAAACAGAGAGAGAGAGAGAGAGAGAGAGAGAGAGAGAGAGAGAGAGAGAGAGAGAGAACAACTCTTTAACATAAGCAGCATCTGAGAGGTGGGTAAATTACTCTTATACAATGTAGCCTTTACCTTGTAATCCCAGTACAGCTGCTGTGGGAACCGACGCTGGCTCGCAAATGCGTCTCCAGCTTTCACGCCACAATCAAATCGGTCCTCCTGCTTGAAATTCAACCCTTCTAGCAGAAACACAGGTCAGAAAAAAAGCCCCATTTGCAGTGTATCATAATATCTAATCATATGCTTGTGAAAAATGCAATATACGAACTATTTGAAATGAAAAATATAGACACAATACCTTCCTCTCCAGAATGGGCTTTGGACGGTAACCGTCCCGCTGGTCTTTGGGGTCGTGGGGCAGGTTTATTCCTGGCCTGTTTGGGAAGAAGTTTGATTGGGATCCTCCTTCTGACATCAGGACCACCTAACGGCCCATCCGTACCCTGCATATCATTGTCTACACGGGAAAAAAAAAAGACAAATTAATAGTTTATTTTGACCTTCATTAGGTATTAATACAGAAACGTTTTGATTTTAACCTATCAGCAGACTGACAAATCTGAGTAACGTTAGTTTTATAAAAAATTACTCCGTGCAGCCTGTATTGATTCGTGGCCATTATACTTACATAATCGATAAAACATTGTGCTTAAATAATTCTTGATATTGATGTGAGGTTGATACTGATACTAATGTGAACGATCTCATGTAACGTTAAGTAGTAAAGCAGCATGGCAACGCGCAGAATACAGCGCGCACACAGAATTATGTGGTGATTATGTTATATTTAACAACCCCGAGGAATGCACGCTTGATATGTTTTTGTTTGCATTACACTGTTTCTATAGACTTTCTACAGAGATTGAATAAACGGGATCAAATGCACCCAGGAAGATTAACGCCACATTGACATAGAGGCCATAACCGATGGTGATGTAGGAAAAGGTCTCTAACTAGGCTCATTCATGATGTAGCTCGATTATCTATATGCAAGCAAGTGTAAAAACCCAGCTAAGATATGTTGTGGTTACAAGCAACATGTTTGGGTAAAATAAACCTGCGAATGAAAACTATACATTTCCTTCCTTACCACTGTGGTCCATAACGGTGTGAAGCCACTGCTCAACTGCACTTCCGGTTTGCACATTTCAAAACAAAAGTCTCAAGTTGTGTTCATAACAAAAGTCTTCAAGGCCATAAAAGTAAGTGAATAAATAAATAACCTGAAAATAAATAAATAACCTTATTTTAGGTTCATAATTGAAATGATACAGAAATGCATAGTGTGCCTGTGTCTGAATTTCTTCAGAAAGCAATTTAGAATTGTGAATAATTTTTAGTGGATCTGGAGCAGACAATGAAGGAAAACCACTCAAGTGTGAAGCATACATGTGAACTCCTCCAATACGGTTTAAAAACCATCCCAGGATGCACCTCATTAAGGTAATACTATTTTTATTTAATTCATATACTTTTTTAGATAAGATAGTTTTGATGTCTTAACTATTATTCTAAAATGTGGAAAATAAAGGTAATATGAAAATGAGTAGGCCTATGTGTGTCAAGACTCAAGACCATTTAGTGGTTTCTTTAAATGTACGTTTACACACAATAGTCTCCTATTATTCACATGTATGGTAGATATATTTTCATACAATATACAAACACTAGAGAGAGAGAGAGAGAGAGAGAGAGAGAGAGAGAGAGAGATAGATAGATAGATAGATAGATAGACAGACAG
>NW_015552565.1:1083566-1099225 GCF_001515605.1 Sinocyclocheilus anshuiensis
GAGAGAGAGAGGAAGAGGGAGAGAGGGAGAGGGAGAGCGGGAGAGAGAGAGAGAGAGAGGAAGAGAGAGAGAGAGAGAGAGAGAGCGGGAGAGAGAACAAGAATAAATGAACTAATTGTATTTACCAGCAGAACAGCCAGGTGGCGTTGTATACATTAAGGTGAATGAATGAGACAAAAGTACAACACCGGCCATTACTGAGCACACATCTCAATGCTTACCAGAGATAGAAAGGAGATTGGGTTTTTGAACTGTAAGAAAGGTCCAGATCCTCTATGCCTGCTTTTTGGCCCAGCAGACTGAATTAAGACATGAGCTCATGCATCTTAATGGTTTAGATCTGTGTTTAATGAATGAATGTAGTGATATCAGTCCCTTTAGTGTCCTCTATTGGCCAGAAATGAAAGTGATATCGCTTCCTGACTGTAAAGCTGCAGGCGTGGCTGCAGGTGATCACTGTACTGAGACACATCACAGGAAGAGACCGAGATTAAAGGACGCTGCTGTAAGTATGAGAACATATTTATTCGGGTTTTATTTTTTACTATTACTACAAATAATACTAACAAATCTGCCTTATATTAAAATTATATATTGAAATGTTGCAGGGCGGCGTCCATTTTAATCTACAAACAAGGTATGATCTTTCTTTTGTTTTCCATTATGCACCTGTCTTTTGTTATCAAGCCAAATGGGAACATGTTGGCCGCAGACAGTAAATAAATTCATAATGAAACTTGCAGTTAGAAACATACAAATAGTTCTATATTAAAAAATCTTGAAAATATTCAGCAGCAAGCTTGAGGATACAAACTAGTATTTTGTAGATACATAAAGATGGCCTTATATTTACATGAAAAATGTTTTTGATGTGAAAGTTCAGATTAAGTGGTAAAGAAAGCTTTTAGAAATGTAAAAATCCGAAATTAGGATTATTTCAAATTATTTTTGAAGTTTTCCTGGTCTCGGGATGATGACTAAAGTCTCCAGAAATTTCTGCGTCACAGTTTATTTTGACATAATAGTCTGTATTATTACACAAAAAAAACATTATTCACACTCCGTTTTAGGTTTTACATCAATAAACAATGTAATTGTTAAAAATTACATTGAGCAGTTTGGCTGATTTGAATGAGCATTTGCATCAAACCTGATGTTTTCAACAGTCACATGAAGGAGAATGAAAACACGTTTGCTTTCTCTTACTAGACCCTCATAAATGATAAATGTGTTGATTATTTGTACTATAAACAATCAAAACGTATTTTAATCACATACTCTTTCATAACATCAACGAGCACTGAGTCAGCTTTTATGGTGCTTTGTGAGCTGTGCATATCTGTGTCCTTCCATTTTTTATTACCACCGAGACCAGAGTCCTCTAGCATTGCAGGAAGTTGTATTTATGGCTACAGGTGTTTTTCGAAACTTGATTGTACGTGCAATGATGTCATGTTCTATGGCAGCAACAGACAAAGACACACCCAGTGTCCTCAGGTCACATAGCCTGTGTGTTTACAGAGTGACAGTAGTTCGTTGAAAGCAATAGCTGCAGGATCAGGTCACGTGACACCACAAAGAGCAGGACGCAATAACAAAGTCCTCTTCCTCCACACAAACAAAATAAAGAACCGCAGCAGAGAAAGGAAATAGAAAATGGAATTTAGGCAAATGGAGGGCTAAATGTGATGCAAGAGACGGTTGAATTAGTTTCATAAACATGATGACACACCTTTCAGAACACGATGGTGGAAGAAACGAAACAGCGGAGAAACGCCACATCCCTCCAGGCTGGACCTGGTGAGGTAGACCACAGCACTCTCTATACCATCAACATGAGGTAATCTTTTGATCATAAGTATTATATTGTAAAATACAATACAGTATTTTACACACAAGTCTTGTTTGGTCTGAATATCAAGAGTTTCCCAGCTTATTGGACGACAGCTGGCTCAGATAGGGGACCAATTGGACTACAAATGGCGTGAACAACTGCCTGTCCAATTGTGGTGGCCCCTGAATTTTGGGATTTATTCTTATGCCCTAACCAGGAGAGCGTTCGCTGGGTGAGTTGAGAGCATTTACCCCCCAACATGAACATATGCTTTAGGATGTTTCAAATGAAGATATTGAATAACATGAAAGGGTTACGAGCGGTTTAATTTCTATTCATGTTTATAATAATGAAACGGTCTTGAGCAGGATCTTCAGCAACGTCTGGGGGTCCAAAATTATGCCAATGTTGAGGACGTCCTGGCTGGTTTCACAGCTTCAAAATGGCTGTCAGGCTGCCAAGAAGTGGGCATCCTGGGTAAGGACAATATTTATTTTGGGTCTGTAAATATGTAAGAATGTTGGGTAAGCCAAGGCTGCATTTATTTGACCGACAATACATTCAAGACACTAATATTGTGAAATATTATTATCATTTAAAATAACTTATTACCATCAATATTGAAAACAGTTGTGCTGCTTAATATTTTTGTGGAAACCACAACATTCTTTGATGAATAGAAAGTTCAAAAGAACAGTATTTATTTGAAATAGAATATTATTTTAAATGTCTTTACTGCCACTTTTGATCAATTTAACACATCCTTGCTGAATAAAAGTATTAATTTCTTACTTTTGAACATTAGTGCCCCACCCCAAACTTTTGAACATTAGTGCATTTAAAATCAGTATTTGAGTGTTTCCACAGTTTTTGAATGTATTTTATTTTTCTGTCTGTTTTTAAGGATTTGTAAAGAATAATTGCACCCACAAAGCACAATTTCTAGCCACATACTTATTGTAGAGCCATGAATAACTATAAAATATATGTTTACTACAGAAATGTCATTGTTTGTTTAGGATTTTGTTCATTTCAATGAATTTCTTTAGGCTTAAACAATTTACAATAATTTTTTTTTGTTGTATTTTCAGGTCAGGTTTGACAGTGGCAACCCTGGTATTTAAGTGAAACTTATATTTTTTTGTTTTCTTTTCTCAGGTATCCAACTTCCACGTTTCTGACTGGTCTCGCAGGACTACATACACACTAGCGTCTGCTTTACTTCTGGTCACTGTGTCTATCTTCCTAATAACTTGGAATGAATATGAAGGCTGAATGTGACACTGAGGGGGTCAAGAGCTGGTCTTTGGCTCAAATGTAACCAAGGTTGATGTTTTTTTAAAAATAAAACTGCTTATTTTGCATTCTCTTTTATAACTGATTTGAATGAAGTGCTGGATCACATATATAAGTTCATATATGTGCAGGTTTTTGCAAGTCAAAGATTGTTTTTTGTGTGTGTGTGTTTTGGGTCTGTTGCTGGATAATTGGGCCAATGAATAGTCATCTCTTCCTCTAAAAGCATTTCTGTACTACTAAAGGAAGCTGGACTATCCAAACCAACAAGCGCAATAAAATTTTTAAAACGAAAACAAAGTGTTTGGCTTTTTTTGTTTTTATCTGAAAGAAGAAAACCAAATGTAACAGTTTTTCTGCACATCACTGATCAGTCCTATGGCAGAACAACATCTACATGCGTGTAGTTCTTTAAAGGCTTTCATGTTGCACTTCTGTAGCGTTGAGCCCAATTGTTTACCAGGTCCCACCTCATAGGTGTGAGGAAACTCCTGCCCCTGGGCTCTTTCATAAATCTCATGTAGCGTCTGCTCCCATTTCACTGGAGACACCAGCTGTTTGGCCAGCTGATTGCGTACGTGCTTGTCATGCATGTAACGCTTGCCGTCCACATTGGAGTGCACACAGATCTCTGGCCGCCGTACCTCTATCTTTCTGAGGACGTCTCTTAGAGGCTCGACCGCTGGCTCCATCAGTGCAGTGTGAAAGGCCCCGCTAACCAGCAGTAGTCGTGTTCTCATGAAGTTCAGCTCTCTGGAATGGTTTTGAAGGAAATCCAAAGCCTGTGTGGGAGACTGATTGTTAAAAGCACAGCAGGTCTTAACAGTCTGGACTTCATCTTTTCAGAAAATCAACATGAAATCAAAATTTTTAAAGCATATTTCTGGTCTTATTGTAAATGATTCAGTAAAGTTGACCCAACTTCAATAGACAAAACAACACACCTAAAATATTTCACATGAACAAAGCTCTTTGTATCGATTCTTACCTCTTTGTGGCCAGCTATTACTCTCCCATCTGGAAAAAGGTAGTTGGCAATGGCGCACACAGGCTCTTGGATACCGAGAGACAAACAGTGCTCCCTAGCTTGGACGCAGGCGTATTTGTACTTGGCCTGAGGTTGGCCAATCACAGACAACATGCCACTAGATACTAGGTCAGAGGCCTTCTGCATCGCCTCTGCCCTCACCTTTACTGCAAACAAAGCTGTGAGCAGAGAACAGGACCATTATGATAAATTAATGTGGGTGAATCTTCTAATAACTGTCAGTAAGATGTTCAGGTTACATTTTACCCCAAAATCACAAAAAAAAAAAAGAAATAATATTTTGCATAAAAAAGAAGACTACTTTTAGGTATGCTGAGACTTTGTGGAATGTGAGGTAATTGTTATTACAGTGCTTCTTACTGTATTGAAAAAAAACCCTCATTACTATGATGATAAAAACAATGATATGTATGATGATGTACTCAAACATCATGATAGTATTTATTATACTGCCTTTAATTTATGCTGATTTAGAAGTTATAATAATAAATAAAATTAATAGTTGTTTGTAATGAAAATTATCTTTGAGAATAATGGTGATAATAATAAGAATAATAATGAGAATAATATACGTATGTGTGTGTATATAGGCTATATAATTTTAGTTAAGGTTTTATCCATTTTGTTGTGCTTTTGCCATTCTGATTATTTTTAAATTCTATTTAACTTAAAATAAGTTGAAGTACTAAGATTACTAAAACTGAAATATAAATAAATTGATTTCAGTTTTAAGTTTGTCTAATATTTTTTTTATTTGATGTCAGCTTTACTTCAATTAACAAAAATGACTTTGTAATAGTCTGTTTTAGTTTTTAGTTAACAATAACAGTGAAATGTCTTAACTAATTACAAGATTGTAGTTAAAATGTGCTCAAGTGTCATGATACAAATATAAATAAATAGGTATTGTTTTACTTAATGCAAAATACAATTTAAAAATATAAAAAAAAAACATTAGAGGATAAATGTGATCCGGGTATGTTTCACACTTGTAAAAATGCTATTTAAATAACTAATTTAGTATGTTTAATAACAAGCTTTACCTTCAGCGAAGTTCATTGCACCAGAGAAGACCAAAGCAGCAAATTCACCAACACTGAAACCTGCTGCAGTCACACAGCTCTCAATAGCCTTTAGATGGGGGTCAATGAGTTTGACATTAATACTGACCACATATTAATCATACATGCATGACACTGCCAGTCCTAACAGATTAGCTGTAGACTGATCTTGTGGGTAACTTACAGCAGGATTTTCATGGTTCAGTCTTTCCACAGCAGCCAGTGAGCAAACAAACACAGCTGGCTGGCAATGAACAGTCTTCATCAGATCTTTCTCGGGACCATTTAAGCACAGAGACAGCAGGTCATAGCCAAGCACCTTCTCAGCTACAGCAAACATCTCTGACATTTCCATACTTCAGGAGTCCTTTTCCCATACCGACAAACTGACTGCCCTGCCCGGGGAACAGAAGGACAGACGCTTTCCCCGGAGCTCTCCGTGTTCTCCTGGGCTTCTCCTCAGTGCTGCACTGACTGTCATCAGGGGAGATGGGAACATCTGACAGTCTTCTGCAAAGGTGGACAGTCGCCTTATTCCGAAACAAACGAACTCTACTACAGCACCCGAGAGTAACGCTGAGATTCATGATAAAAACCGTTTCTGTTCAAATGAAATTCAACACATATTTTTTTCAGAATGCACTCTTACTGTGAGCGGAGGTCGAATGCAAACCACGCAGAAAAACAACGCGCACTTGTGTCACACGTGTTTCTGCGATATCATACTTTTATTAGATTATACCAAACGTTTAGAAAGTCAAAATCCTTCTTAAACTTCGGTAGCAGTCCTATGTTTCCCACATGTCATGTATTTTTCTTCTATTCGTGTATCGGATGTAGTCTGGAAAACAAACAAGAGCACAGCGCCAGCTCGTGTACTGGAGGTTTATATCTCCCTCAAAATATAAAATATAACATTTAATATTAAAATATATGAAACATATGGTCGTTGCTAAGTGTCAGGAGGATACGTTTTTTAGATGTTACACTTTTAAGTTGATTACAGTGTCTGTTTGACAAAATAATGGTTTGATATTAATATTATATTGGCCAGTGTTGCATTTTAGATTTCTGCCGTTTTCATGGTGATTTCTTGTTTAAATTTAATTGAAAAGTCATTCAATAGTCTGAAATAAAATATTTAAAGTGACAACATAACCACTTTTGGTCAGCTTGTTCTTTTATGCCAAAAATCATTCGGATATTAAGTAAAGATCATGTTCCATGAAGATATTTTGTAAATTTCCTACCGTAAATATATCAAAAATGTATTATCATTAGTAATATGCATTGCTAAGAACTTCATTTGGACAACTTTAAAGGCGATTTTCTCAGTATTTTGATTGTTTTGCACCCTCAGATTCCAGAGTTTCAAATAGTTGTATCTCGACCAAATATTGTCCTATCCTAGCAAACCATACATCAATGGAAAGCTTATTTATTCAGCTTTCAATTCGAAAAATTGACCCTTATGACTGGTTTTGTGGCCCAGGGACACACACACACACACACACACACACACACACACACACACACACACACAAACAAACACGTATATACGTATATGTATGAAAATGTTGCTCTGAATTTAGCATTAACTAATTAATTTTGGTCAGTCTTAACCTCTTAAGACCTGCGGCCTCATATGAGGACATTATATTTTGGTGTATTTCTCTGAGACTGTACATGCCACAGTTACATTATTTTTAATGCTCTAAACAATGTAAAGACGTGGAAAAAAACTAACTTTTTCCTACAACTTTTTTCTCGGGTCTTAGGAGGTTAAACAGATAATAATACCTTTGCAGCAAACGTGTCATCATGATAGAGTAACTTGAACGGTTTTGTTTTTATTGGACTGACAGAAGATGCTGAAACAATACACAAAACATTCAAGTGGCAAAATCTGGCTTCTTGGGAGCCCTTGCATGGCAATCCAATTTATTAAACTACAGATGCTCGGTTATACAAAATTGCACCACTTTTAATTAAGGCTTTTAAGTTGACACTTGTATCCACCCTTGAGCCACCGCCCATCAGAAGCAGACGATGTTGCATTTGAAGTACTGCACCTCTGTCTCAATCCTGGTCAATTTTTATGTTTTTTTTTTTTTTTATTAAATTTTCCCCTCAAAACTTAAAAAGCATCAAGCAATTTGCTTGCAGCAATCAGAACACACGACTCGTAATAATAACCGGTGTCCGCTGCTGCTCGGACACTCCCTAGGAGTCGTGTTCTTCACGTTACACAGTGCAAATCCTCAAAGCACTCATAAACAATTCATTATGTGTACATACCGCATGCTGCACCCTGTAAAGAGTCATTTCGATGTTTAAAGAGACCAGTATCGAATGCTACAACTGCTTTACAGAGCGCCTTGCAGCAATCAGAACACACGACTCGTAATAATAACCGGTGTCCGCTGCTGCTCGGACACTCCCTAGGAGTCGTGTTCTTCACGTTACACAGTGCAAATCCTCAAAGCACTCATAAACAATTCATTATGTGTACATACCGCATGCTGCACCCTGTAAAGAGTCATTTCGATGTTTAAAGAGACCAGTATCGAATGCTACAACTGCTTTACAGAGCGCATTCGGCTCCTTTATGAACGCGCTTTATGATTACACTTGATGAACAATTAATTCTTTTAATTTTTTTTTTTATCAATTCTTCCCATTTTTTTCTCGCTCAACACAAAGTCCCCACACCCCCACATTCAGTTAATCCAACAGTAACGAAGACAGAAAACAGGGCAAATTATTACAAAGTCAAAACAGTCACTAACAGACATCTTTTCCTCACTCTTTACTGACAGGATCCAATATTTGGTTTTCATATCCTCAGTTTACACCAGATGCATCAGCAAGCAAGGGGAGAAGGGCAGATAGTTTGTTGTACATTTTGTTGTTCCTGTGTACTAAAAAAAAACCAATTCTTTAAAATATACTGTATACATGTCCTCCATTTGATCAGGATCAGCTTTGTCAAGAGGGATTTGACTATTTATTGTGAGACCACCAAAAATATGAACTTCAGATGGATACTAAAGCTAAATTGTCAAACCCCTTATTTTTTTAATACCCCTTTTTGAAAAAAGCCTGCTGTACAAAGTTCTTTGTAAACAAAACAAAGAAACCCGGCATGGCATATGAGATGGACCTAAGATCATGGAAATGAATCCTCAGGAAAAATAAAGAAAAAAGAGACACGAAAAAGGTATCAACACGTATTTGAAGGCAACATCTGAGGCTAAGGACAATGATAGTGACAGAAAAAAAAAAAGTATATTTTTGAACTTTTTACATGTACATCACTGTATCCACAGGTTTTTCCTAAGGTAAAACTCATCAATAGCTGTTGTGAATATAACATCTCCATAGAGCAAAAATCTAGTTATTTTATAAAAGAGAAAAAAGGCAGAAGATAAACAAATCATGTTTAGAATAAAAGCAAAACAAAGTTACAAAATATTCATCAAAAAAAAAAAAAAAGAGTGAAAGTTAGCTGTAAGAATGGTTTATATAGGAGCTCTTTGGACTTCCTCTCCTCTCTGGCTAAAATAGTGGTGCTTATAAATATCATTGTAATTGCCATGGCAACGTGCACAGCCTGGTTAGACATTCCCTCCTTACATTTACAACGGTGGCTGTCTCCGTTAGCGACAACACTGCGTGTAGGCTCTGTATTTTTTTTAAATTCTTTTTGTCTAGCTCTGTATTCGTTTACTCATTAAATTTTTTTTTATTCAGTTGCATACAGTTAGAATATATATTTATATATTTATATGTAAAAATCTCTTTCTTGCGACATTGGAAAGTGATGATGGTTATCTATGTGCAAAAAACTGTCATGGTACTGTAGCCTTGAATCCATTGGTTGGTTGTCGGTCGGTTGGTTGGTTGGTTTATTAAAGGGGCATCACCACATAGGAAAGTCCATTCGATGTTAGGTTTTAGTAACGTCGGAATGCTGGCACTGCTGAAAGACAGCAGTAAATCAGACCTGCAGGAAGACAGGAAGAAAAAAAAAGGGTGGAATAAAAGTGCAATTACTTTTAGATCTAAACATAACTCATTTTTCAACAGTTTCTATAACCTAAAGCTTGTAAAAAAGGGCTTTAGAACATTGATTGGGATGAGCTGTCAATCATTTCTGCTCAGCCAATCATAATTGAGATCCTACCTGGCTCAGAGCAAAAGAACAGCTGTATATTAGAGAAGTTGGCAGGTAGACTTTTTGCGTGCCTTTCCAGGTACTGGAGTTTTCCTGTTGATTTGCCGGACCAGGTCATAGAAGATCTGCAGACAGACAGACAGACAGACAGACAGACAGACAGACAGACAGACACAGACAGACACAGACAGACAGACAGACAGACAGACACACACACACAAAATTGTCAGTGAATTCATACATGTGCCACCAGACTAGATGTGTCTCAGAATTCACCATTTCTCATGATGACAGTCTAGGTGTTTGGTAGTCAACCTGTACTTTAAAGTGTCACTTCAGCTCCATAACGGTTTCAACATGAAATTACTGACATTTTTGCTATTCAATGCATATTATGCAAAGTAATTTTACAGTTTAAACAATTATTTATAAAATAAAAACAAAACACAACAAAAAACCAAACCAAAATAATAAACCTGTCATATGGAGACCATGATTAAACGACCCACATTTTTCAATAATTTCCCATGGATGGAAAGATAAAATCAATGGCTGTCCTGCATAAATGTGTTACATTCCTGAAGTAAAACACAAACAGCTTTCATGTTGGCTTTTCAGTTGTAATAACTTCCACTATTAAAATAAGTCAAGTCACCATGGCACACCCCTACTAACCAATCTGAGTTAACTTCATACTAATTTTATTTGCATGTCTAATGATATGTGGACATCCCATGTTGTCTGCTTTGTGGCAATAAAATGAGAATTATAACGAAAACAAAACCAAGCTTCCTACTCAGATGGTGTTTTTAAAATGTGGCTTTTACAAACAAACGTAATGTGTCTACTTGGCTCCCGAAATGGGTCGAGTACTACTGCTCTAGACTAAAACAGAGAGAAATCACTCAGTCAGAGGTGTGGACACTTCCACACACAGATGTTCAGCTCCCAGAGGGAAAAACCAGCTCCTGCATCATCAATCAGTTCCACACAACATCTGCAGCTTTTACACAATGACCAGAGATAAGCTATTGTAGCAGACAGAAACACAATGGCATGTTTGCTACTGATGTTAACCAACACTGGTAATATAGCAGGATTTGTAATGAGATTTCTGCTACCATGTGTTGTGTAGAGAGGCAGATTTGGGATGCGAGTTGAGAAGGATAAGCTCATAATCCATTCTTTGCTGTACATAACAACGGATGATCTCAGTAACGCCAGATAAACAAATTCAGAAGTACAGGATGCACCTTATTAAAAGGTTTTGACAATCAGCACAAAGTAGCAAACTTGTGCAGACTAACAGAGCAAATGGACTTGCCTAAACCCCTTGAAATGTATTTTGATCCACCAATGAAAACAGGATCAACTGTTGTTGAATAACAGCCTATCTGTGAATCAAATTACCTAAAGTAATTAGTAAAAAGTAGTATTTTACTAAAAAAGTCACCACGATCACTTTTTGAACACACAGATCTCTTTTTTTTTTTCAGAATAGTAAAGCAAATCAGTTATTTTGAACTATGTTTCCTATATACTGCTATTAATTGTATAGTGGTTATTAGTGGATTTTTAGTCGTTTTGGGCTTCAAAAATAAGAAAAAGCGTCTGTTGGATCTTGTGACTGAGAAGAAGCATGATAGCTTGTGAAAAGTAAATCGCTCTGGCTGCATTAACTGAGAGTGATAAATCACTTCCACTGTGGTCACTCGCAACTGAAGTTCCTCATTATCTTATTGAGAGAGCTCCAACCGAAGATCCATTAAATCAGTATCTGGATTTCGCTTACGGGAGATTCTGAGACTTTAATGATGACGCAGGTCTGCGCTTTGACACAAGTAAATGAATAATCCTGGAGCAATGCCCAAGACTTCAAATCATCACCTTCTGCCCTCCAGTAACCTCTAATAAACTACAAGACTGACTCCAGACTAGTACAGGGGTTTCATATCACTCAGCTTGTAAGGAGAAGTAAGTGAACACCGTCATACCAGTCATTCTGCTATAACCAACTGGATTTTCTAACTGACTGAACTCAAAGCAGCTCTATGTCATGTAGGCAGAGTCGTGCTGCTCACAAAAGGAAGCTCTGTGTCCGACTGTTGCAGCTGACTGCCTGCTTTGCTAATGTGTGACTATGCTTTCTTGGAGAGATATCACTAGCTGACAATGACACTGTTCTGAGACCTCAGCAGAGAAGAGCAGCTTCATGGTGACGCCAGCACAGGCATGTCAGAAGACAACCGAAGCCTGACCCCAACTGAAAAGACTGGGGAAAAGATAATGCCCATACACAGCCTAGTGAATGTAACTTTACCTAAGATAAAAAAAAACACCACTCTAGATTCATCTCTCAATTCCCAGATTTAAATATTAAAATATTAAGACAGCAATAATGCAAAAACGGATAAGAGTATTCTGCACTAAACAGTTTACAGTAAGAAAAACAGATCTGTGTGTTCAGTGATCATGGTAACAAAAATAAATAAATAAGTTTATACTAAAATATAAAACTGTACAAAATAAATGTTTATTTAATTTAATTTTTTACATTAAATTATTAAATTCTAATTATAAATTCTAATTCATTTTAAAATCATTTTAAAATATTTTAATTAAAAAAAATAAAAATAAATAATTTTAAGGTTAAGAGATTTTTTATACAAATGTTAGTTTATACAGAAATTATTCTTATATTATATTTTAATATAAAAAACTGCCCCTGCTGGTAGATGCCGCACAATGTAAAAAAGCTTTTTTTGAAGTTATGATAAAAACAAAGATTGGAGTGATGTTGAAATAGAATTTTCTGGTAAAACATAAACGTCACGTTTAATTCAATGTGTTGCCATTTCTTTGTAATTAATTGTGAAATTTCCAAGAATGTTCCTTAGAGAATGTTTGTAAATGGTGTAGCTGAAAAAAAAAAATTGGTGTATAAACAATTTTCACTATTTAAAAGTCAATTTAAAAGTAGCCATGTATTCTTATAAATACATCCTTGAATAGGGTCTTATTGTAAAAACTCTGCTCTAACATGAGATTTGTGACTTTTTGTAGCATAAAGTCATGCTCACCTCATTGACGTTAATCTTGGACTTTGCAGAGGACTCCAGGAAAGCACAGCTGTTCCACTGACGGGCGAGATTCTGGCCCTGTTCCTTCCCAACCACCCTCTCGTCTTCCAGATCACACTTATTACCCACCAGGATCATTGGCACCTGAAAGGAAACACTTCCATTGAGTTTTCAGATTTAAATGAGTCATTTAAGGATGCCTTATAGAAATCAAGTGATAATACAATGGTTTAGGGATCAGAACAAAAAAAGTCATTGTGTGTTTGAGAAGAAGTGACAATTCATCAGCACACCACCAGAAGTAATAAAGTAACTGATTAGATTATAATAGGGAAAAAAACACAACAGTTAAAATATAAATTTACATCGTCATCTTTTCCATGCGTCTCTATTTGTTTTTCATCTAGGGAGCTATTTAGAGGCATTAGCAGAAACTGTGCTGCTATATTAGAAAACAGAAATCATTATTAGGGGGCCACAGTTGTCGTAATTCCTTAACTGAAAAAGATACTGCAAAAAAGAGGTTAAAAGAGGGGGAAAAAAAGAGATGGACGAAATCCCTTTGGTCATTTTGAGGCTCTAGATGCATTCATATTTGCATACAACTCCATAAACGCAGCTAAAAACTCCCACACAACTCTCCGTTTTTCAACCGAGAGTCCAGATATCATAGCAGAAGTGAAACTATGAGACACAGCATTTGCATTTATTTTCAGCAGATACTTTCAAACCAACAAGGAAACTGACATATTGTGTAAACGATAAAAACCAAAGCAAGTAGCCCAGGCAGAATAAATAACTGAAACGTCCTGTGTCAAATCAGCTGAGCTGAGGAAGTGGACAGAAATAGTGCGGGTCAACTGAGGTCGTCACACGATCATCTTTCTCACAAACCGTTTAGAATGAGTTCTTACACACACACACATACACACACACACACACACACACACACACACACATTCATTTCCTCTCAACAAACTTGGCCGCAATTCAATATAAGCCTAGTGACAAAAGACACTATATCTTAAGAGAGGTTCTCACATAGTTATTTTTGCAATAGGAAGTCAATCATTTTCAATTAAAGTTGTTGATTCTGAGTGAGTATGATTATGATCGAGTATGATTGTTATTTTCATACGGTTTTGAAAAAACAAAAAAAAACAAACAAAAAAAAAAAATTATCATTATGCCTATTAGCGACCTCCAGCGATAACATTTCTGCAATCAAAATAAACATTAAGTAAACTCAGCTACCAAATTGTTTGCTTGCCCAACCAGAACTGTCAAACAGAGAGAGGTGGACAAAAAGAGAAAAACTCTGTCCTTATGTCAACAAAGACGAGCCTCTTCACAGCTGAAAGGTCACCCTTATTGACGATGGCAAGCATGAGGGCTCAGGGTGGGTGTGAAAAAGGAGATACTGGTACTGAAACTATCAAAGCACAGGGTGAGATGAAAGCTAAAGGTAGGGCAGCAGACAGTTTGAGATTCTGTAGATGAAATGGAGTGCTGGACAAGACTCACATCATCCGTGTCTTTGACCCGCAGAATCTGTTCTCTCAAGTCCTGCAGATCATTGAAAGTGGACTGTGCTGTTATGGAGTATACTAGTGCAAAGCCCTGGCCGTTCTTCATGTACAGGTCCCTCATGGCTGTGAATTGTTCCTGAGTGGGAGAGAAAGAGGAGGTGAAGTGAGGAAGAGAAGTGTTCAGATAGCGTATGGAGGAGTTGAAGTACCAACGCTTCAAAACATTCATAGTGAGCACAGAGCACTTTTTAGTGAAATATCACTGTCCAAACATGAAATAACCCATATGATACTAACAGATACAAAAACTATCTGAAGCCAAAAAAAGAGAGAGACTTTAAATGGTCATTTGATTTTAATAAATAATAAGTAATAATTCAAAAGTTCAGGGTCAGTAAGTGTTTTTTTTTTGTTGTAATTAATACTTTTATTCAGCAAGGACTTAAACTGATCAAAAGCACCATCAAAGACATGTATAATATCCCAAAATATTTCCATTTCAAATAGATGCTATTCTTTCAAACTTTTACTATTTTTCAACGAACAGTTTCCACAAAATATTAAGCAGCACAACTGTTTTCAATATTGATAATAAAAATTAGTGCTGTCAAACGATTAATCGCATCCAAAATAAAAGTCATAAATATTTCCCTTTTGAGCTGATTTACTACACAGTACACAAACATATTATGTAAACAAAAACTTATGTTGGATGCGATTAATCATTTGACAGCACTAATAAAAATAAATCTTTCTTGAGCAACAAATCAGCATATTAGAATGATTTCTGAAGGATCATGTGACACTGAAGACTGGGGTAATGACTGCTGAAAATCCAGCTTTGCCATCAGAGGAATAAATTACATATATTAAATATTAAAAACATTAAAAAAGAAATGTAACAAATTTTCACATTATGAAAAAGTTTTTTTTTTTTGTGATTCTGAATGAACTTTGGCTCAGATAGACAGTTCTTGTCCTGCATGGCCTGAACGTCAAGTGAACTGATAAGGTGTGAAGTTAATAAGGCCAGAGCACACCCGTAGTATAACTTTGTATAGTAGTGTGTTGAATGTGGTCAGAGCTTCTAAAACCCGTGGAGAATGAAGATGGCTGTCAAAGGTAACGTGTGATATGTCTAGTAAAGGAAGGCTATGGAGGAGAAATAATGATTTTTCTCTCCAGAGGACACAACAGTGTCTCATTAAACGTGCTAGTGAGTGGGCACGAGCTCAGGATCTGTGGGGGAGAAATTCACACAAACAAACTCAAAGAATCGCATAGTCTTTCTTTCTTCCATGAAGATATTTTAAGGATGTTTTGATTCTTTTTGGAGATCGAAAGCTGCTGGTCACAATTGACTTTGATTACAAGAAAAAGAGCAGCATGAGCAGCATACGAAACATCTGCTTTTGTGTTCCATAGATTAAACAAAGTCATATAGGCTCAGAACAATATGAACAATATGAAATGTTCATTTTAAAGGGGTCATATGATGCGATTTAAATTTTTCCTTTCTCTTTGGAGTGTCACAAGCTCTTGGTGCATAAAGAAGACTAAAAGACTAAAGTCTCAAATCCAAAGAGATATTCTTTATAAAAGTTCAGAGTCAGCCACACCTACCTAAAACGGCT
>NW_015552565.1:1104142-1125377 GCF_001515605.1 Sinocyclocheilus anshuiensis
ATTTATTATTAATCATAACCAGTTATAATTAGTCATAAATATTTCCCTTTTGAGCTGATTTACTACACAGTACACAAACATATTATGTAAACAAAAACTTATGTTGGATGCGATTAATCATTTGACAGCACTAATAAAAATAAATCTTTCTTGAGCAACAAATCAGCATATTAGAATGATTTCTGAAGGATCATGTGACACTGAAGACTGGGGTAATGACTGCTGAAAATCCAGCTTTGCCATCAGAGGAATAAATTACATATATTAAATATTAAAAACATTAAAAAAGAAATGTAACAAATTTTCACATTATGAAAAAGTTTTTTTTTTTTGTGATTCTGAATGAACTTTGGCTCAGATAGACAGTTCTTGTCCTGCATGGCCTGAACGTCAAGTGAACTGATAAGGTGTGAAGTTAATAAGGCCAGAGCACACCCGTAGTATAACTTTGTATAGTAGTGTGTTGAATGTGGTCAGAGCTTCTAAAACCCGTGGAGAATGAAGATGGCTGTCAAAGGTAACGTGTGATATGTCTAGTAAAGGAAGGCTATGGAGGAGAAATAATGATTTTTCTCTCCAGAGGACACAACAGTGTCTCATTAAACGTGCTAGTGAGTGGGCACGAGCTCAGGATCTGTGGGGGAGAAATTCACACAAACAAACTCAAAGAATCGCATAGTCTTTCTTTCTTCCATGAAGATATTTTAAGGATGTTTTGATTCTTTTTGGAGATCGAAAGCTGCTGGTCACAATTGACTTTGATTACAAGAAAAAGAGCAGCATAAACATTCTTCGAAACATCTGCTTTTGTGTTCCATAGATTAAACAAAGTCATATAGGCTCAGAACAATATGAAGGTGAATGAATGTTCATTTTAAAGGGGTCATATGATGCGATTTAAATTTTTCCTTTCTCTTTGGAGTGTCACAAGCTCTTGGTGCATAAAGAAGATCTGTAAAGTTGCAAAGACTAAAGTCTCAAATCCAAAGAGATATTCTTTATAAAAGTTAAGAGTCAGCCACACCTACCTAAAACGGCTCGTTCTAACACGCCCCCACATACCTACATCACTATGTGGGAAGATTTGCATAACGCCGCCCAAATGTTCACGCAAAGAAAGGCGGCGTAACTTTTATTCTCGCTGTATTATTGTTGTTGCCGCCGCCTCCGCCATGTTGTGAAGGCACTGTGTGCTTCGTTGTGAAAGCGAAACTACTTTGTTTGGCCTTCCAAAAGAGGACATGACTAGAAATCAGTGGTTGTATTTGGTTGTACAAGTTGTATTTACAACACTGTTCCAGAACAGTTTAATCCATAATTATGTCCCCACTGGATGCAACGAATGCCTCGTTTATAATGGGTTTTCATGTTTTTGAATCATCGCTCCGGCCTGACAGGGCATCATCACAATGTGGTAAGGGGCGTAACATTTCCGTCACACGCTTGAGGTATTCGGCCAATCACAACGCACTGGATAGCTGGCCAATCACAGCACACCTCGCTTTTTCAGACCGATGAACTTTGTAAAAATCGACGCGTTTCAGAAAGGCGGGGCATAGAGGAGAAACAATAATGTACAGTATGTGGAAAATAATGTGTTTTTTGAACCTTATCGCATAAACACATTTCATTACACCAAATACACAAAATAATGTTCTTTTTAGCAGCATCATATGACCCCTTTAACTATCCCTTTAACAGACGTAATACTTGTGTATGCCATTTGCAGTTTGTTCAACATTACACAACAAGTCATTGACTTTGTGGTTTCAACTCGCCCAGTTTCAGGATTCAATTAAGATTATGTTTCGGAGTCTCCTTTTTTGCAACTAGCACTAGATTGAATAATACGTTGACCATTTCAGAGCAAGTGCCAGTCCTACTGTACAAAAACTGTAGCCAATTTGTAGTTCACAACTCTGACAGGAATATTCTCAGCTTTTTTGGCTCCGTTTCATTTGACCGTGGCTCCATTCTGGGGCAGAGAGCCCAAGGACAACATTCACCATCTGTCACCACAACTCAGAGTTGTAAAACAGGGGCTTGTGGAACTGGAAATATGTCCTTATCCCCCATAGGGGCTGAAATCGCTCTCTAACCTCCTGCACCTGTATGAGACGAGGATGACCACGAGGATGCACATGCATCATTTAACTTACAGTTGGGGGAGACCGGGGGCAAATGCAACACACTTAGCTGTGCTACGGTCAAGACACACAATCAGCACAGCTCTCCGCTCAACATATGTGATTGATTTACATTGTGAGAAATTTTCAACAACAAAAAAAAAAAATCTGATTTGAAAATGTTTTTGAAAGTCCGATTTGTTACTTCTAAGGTTTTAATGCCATTGAATTCAAACCATCCATTTAATCTCCAGGTTGATGGTTAGAAGTTAACACGGATGACTGATGCTGGCAGCTACCATACAAGATTTTATCTTGGCTGTGACGTCAGGGGACATTTTAACACCAGTTGCATGTAATAGCATGACTGACTTGAAAAATCATTGAATCTTTAAAATACATAGATGCATGTATTATTGTAATCCGTAAATTATTAAACAAAGTTCTGATCACAAACTGTCTTACCGTTCCGGCAGTATCCAGAATTTCCAACATACACTGCTGTCCATCCACCTCCACTTGCTGCAAAGACCGAGAAACAACAGAAAATCAACAACAAACTGACTGGCATCAAAAAGCAGCCTTTATGGCACAAAGACTATGACACTTTCAGACTGCAACACCATTTTACCTTCATTTTTGTGACATAATTTGAATATCAAAATGGTTATATGTGCTTTTGTGTACAGATTTTTCCTGATTCGTGATCTAATTATAAAAATAATGGTTCTCCAGTTTGCATACAGTGGGACCCAGAAAGCATTTGAACACATAAGCAACATGTAAAAAAATTAAGTGAAATTCAATATTAAGTGCAACTTAAGCATTTAAAAATGATCAAATATATATGGGGCCTCTGTATAAGCAGGGAATAAAATCTGCACTAATAACATGTGGTACTGTATGTCAACACCGGTAAGCCTCGCCTACAGGAGGTGCCCATGGGACAGCAGCATAAGCAACAGCGAGGAAGGGAGGTGCTGGTCAAGATGGGGCTTCCTTTTACTGTTTGAGTGAAGGTTCATTTTTAGACACGGCCTTTGTCTCAAGGCTTTGGACAAGGGCCATTAAAATATAAACATCATCGAACACAGCAGTCTGAGCGTAGGGTCGATTAGACATCCCACAAATGCACACACAGCTTTTTATTTGACGTGTGCTACTGGGGCGGGACGGTGTGCATCCTGTAGAAATGTGTCAACTGATAGAGATTCTGTCATGATATACCCGCACTGCAATTTTAAAAAAATCTGACATGAGCAGAAATCTATATTATACACAGCAGACTGTGTCACAGATGGGCGTTTCCAGTTCATTGATTATAGACAGCTTCATTGATTATAATGGGAGCCATTTAGTTTTCCTGCAAAGCGCTGCACCATTTGGGTCTTGTGTAACTGTAAGGTTGTTTAACAATTTGGGACATAAATATAGAATTGAACTGGTGTGCAGCTGTATATTGCTATTTATTTCATGTGAAGGTTTTCCCACGTAGGTTTCATAACTGGCTCAAGTTGGTTGCCGTGTTGACCAACAGAAAACTGCTTGGTTTAAAACTACCTCTGTGTGAGCTGTGCTTTAAACAGCATTGCAATATTAACAATAGACAACGGATCTTTTTTGTCTGTGAAATTTGGCAGAAACTTCAATAATGTGACCGCACCTAGATATAAAGTCACAATTGCAATTGTGGGATATAAAATGACTTTATTTTTCGTAACCGAAAACATTTACACATTGTGAGATATAAGAGGTAGCAAATGTGAGATGTCAAATCATAGTCTCTAGTACTTCTTTACTTTTTTCAGTCCGAATAAATGATATGAGGTATTTAATTCACTCGATTATAAAAGCAGTATGGGTCCTACAAAAAATATATACAGACTATATTTGGATAAGTCCATTTCATGTGTTACTGTACAGAATGTGCTGGGCTAGGAAAAGGTCAGAAAACAATACATTGGGTTTTGAGTCTGGAAACCATTAAAAAGACATTGGTTTGACAACTTATGCACAATAAAAATGATGCAGAACTTGCCTTTCTGTATGAGTCTTCTATTGTGGGGTCATACTTTTCCACAAAGATCCCTTGGACAAACTGAACAGTCTGGAGAGCGGGAGAGAAGGAAGAGAGGGAAAAACAAAGAGAAAAGACCATGTCCATTAAATGTTACGATACTCAAACACGAGCATGTTGACACAGTGCAAAATGACTTTCACTTCCAGTGGCTGACGGGGAATTCCATTTGAAAGGCTTTCAAATGGAATAAACAAGCCACTGCATGTCATTATCGCTCTCCTTGCCCTGAAAACCATGTAGGTGCTCATACGAAAAGGGCAATGGCCACTTCACATAGAAAAAGACCAGAGTGAAACCTGCACTCGCTGGTCAAGGATCAGAAAGCATTTCGATGTTGCCGGGATACCGGTTACCTAGCAGTTAACTACCGCTGTAAATATAGAAAGATTTATAGATGACAACCAGAGGTTGGAAGAAAATTGCAGGGGGTTGAAGAACAATTGTGTTGAAACAAAAGGCAGAATTAAAGGCGATCGGCTCCGCAGTGACTTCATAGGAAGTGCAGGGGCGGCGGAGAGTATGAAAATCATGTGACGCTGCCCACAGGTGTGGGGGCTTCAGGGCCTCCATAGCTCGGGTGACCTTTGATCATCCTCTTTGATTCGCACTTCACCCAGCCTAGATTCATTAATGAGAGCTCTGTTTGGACAGGGATCCACATACAGGCGTAAACAACAGAAAACCATTAAGATGCTGATCAACTGTGAGAGGAAGACAATAGCCTGATGAGAGGGAGAGGAGAAGACTGAGCAAAGGCAGGTGATGTCAGTCACGAGGTACGAGCAATCTCATTGTATGAGCACTCGTCACATACAGCAGGCTTTGTCCTGGTGAACGAAAGATCATTTGTTTACCTAATGCCTCTGTGTGAATAAAAAGAATCAAGCTAAATAAACAAGAGCCTTGATGAGTGAAGAAATAATCATGAATTTAGATTAGTGCCTGTGTGCTGTGAAATTATGGGCAGCTAATGCAGTCTCTTGTAGAAATCTGTTGAGATGAGACTAGTTAATAGAAAAGATTAGAGAGGATCTTAAAAGGATAGTTCACCCAAAATTAATATTTTTTACTTTGTGACACATTTTGTGTGTGTGTGTGTGTGTGTGTGTGTGTGTCTGGATCTATTGATTCATTTCAAAAATAAGTAAAAAGATAAATTGATAAGCAAAATATAGAAATAGGAATAAATAAATAAATGAGTGCATACTGGACATAAATGCATACATAAAAATTAAAACACATATACGTACAATGACTTGAATATACCGCTTACAGGATGAGAATGCTTTTAATTTCTGAATTAAAAATTAATTTTGACATTTTTATTGGGGTGTGGGGAGGTGGCATAAATGTAAAAAAAATGCTGACAACTGTCCTTATTATAAAGAAAATACCATTAAAACACCATTCATTTATATTATATAACAAACTTGGTAGTTCAGCATAATATTTTATTACTATTTCTAACAAAAACAATGGCTTCGCTGCTTATTAATATTTGAAAAAACATTTGCCTGCAATATCAAGGTCATGTGGTGCAACCAACATGCAGACACGTGTAAAAAAAATAAGTAAAATTATATCATAAAGAAGACTTCTATAAGCCCTCAATAAGTCAAGAAGTCTCTTAAAATTCTCTTAAGGCAAGGTTAGTTCAGGTTATAAAATGTCATGTGCTAGCATGTAACATGCTGGGCCACATTGTGCATGTGTGCCTGTTTCAGAAGCGGGTTAGGGCATGAAGTCAGCAGTGAGGATAACCCAGGGTTTGTGAGCGGCCCCGGAGAGGTGATGTGTGCTGATGCAGCGGAGTTGAACTGATGTGCTTGAGACAGACCAGACCATGTGCACGAGTGTCAGCTGGCACATATGCTCTGAAGTCTTTTATCCTGCAGCTATGCTCCTCATTCTCTCTGGCTGGTTTACACTAGTGCCTCTCTAATGCACACACACTCTTTCTGGCTCCGTTCCTTACAGCACCTCTGAACTACGACCTACTACCCACACACACACACACACACACACACACACAGAAAGAGGGCTAAAATATTCCATATATGGAGAGAGATGTGGAAACAAGGCATGCAAATTCAGTGGAGGCCACTGATTACAATGTTCCAACAAAGAGCAGTGAGGATGTGTGAACGAGAGGAGTGTGTGTGTGTTGCTCTGCTCTCAGCGATTAGATCAAATGCACACAGGCACGCTCAGCATGCTGATATCCCAGCAGTCACTTCAAGTGAAAGCAACAAATATTGTGGAGATGATGGGTATCAAAGGATTGGTACAGGACATTTAACCTCCTTCCTTTATCTCAGAAAAGTAAATATTGTCAATGAACCTACATTCATATATGATTAGTCTGCTTGGTCAAATTGAGCTGATATCTGAACCGGACACATTATTGAATTATTGATATGCCACTGTGAAATTTCAGTTAAATCACAGTGTAGTTATCAACACAGACTAGACAGCATGATATGGACACACACACACTATATATATGTATATAGCCTATATGTGTGTGTTTGTGTGTATGTATATATATATATATATATATATATATATGTGTGTGTGTGTGTGTGCGTATATATGTATAGATGTATATATATATATATATATGTATGTATGTATAAAGACTCGTACATAGTGTAAGAAAAATATTGCATTGTTTAATAATTATTAAATGATAATGACTACTTTACTTTCAAGCTACTATCAGAGTAAATGTTAGATGTATAAACATAGTATTAAGACACTTTCAATTTAATTCAAATCTATTTGTAAACCACTTCACAATAAATCCTTCCAAACCAACTTAAAAAAAAATGTATTGTTAAAAATAACTGTTAAACGCACTACCGTTCTGTAAGACTTATTTGTAAGATTTATTTTTTTAATACATTTTATTGTTTGCACCATTATACATATCATATCATTAATATAATTTTTGATTTAATTTAATCATTTTTTTAAATTTAATGCTTCCTTGCTGAATAAAAGTTTACCAAAAAAAATAAAAACGAAACCTAACTGACCTCAAAGTTTTGAACGTTAGCGTATCTTAAGTTGGCACGTTAACTTTAATAGCCCAGAAAAATGTTGTAAAATATTTTTCTTTTCTCTCAAATTATCCATAGACCGCCTAGCACCCGCTTGCGAGCCGCAGAACCTAGTTTGAAAACTGTGTCTCTGATTTTAAGTTTGAAATGCGAATGAGATTTGAGGTGAAAGGTGGCTTTTGTTTTTAGGCTATCGATGAGCAACAACACATTAGCATGTGCAGTCTCACTCAGGCACACAGAAGTCAGCAGCACAATGGCCATCTGAGTGGATCCGCTCCTGCCTGCAGGCAGATGGGCTCTCTGTGTTAGCTCTGGCAATCCATCATTACAGCTCAAGCTGACCCTGTTGCTCCTGTCCGATTCTCTGTACTCCCCCGGACTACCGCAACTCATCTGACAGATAAACTTACAGGGTGTTGCCTGGTGATGCGACAGTTCCTCAAAGTAGACAGATCGAGTCAATGAAAAAAAAAAGAAAAAAAAGAAGTGTCATAATATTGACCTTAAAATATGAGCCCCTGGTGTCACCAAACAGAATTCATGCAGGTTCCCTGAACACTTCCCCACCTGCCATTGGTTGGCCCAACAGGAAGTCCCACCTCAAACTCACAGCACTGGTTGAGCCAGTGTTACTGTGTGCATCTAGTCGAACAAGTTCAAACTCAAGTGAATAGCAATGTTTTGCTAGATTGTTTTATTGTAGCGTCAGCTCATTCAATACAATGGTGATGATTCCTGAAAAAAATAACTGATTTGAATACATAATGTACAGTTCCTTAAAAGACAAGTAGTTCATTCATTCCTGTAAGTCATTTATTTGTCTTTTTGGAAGATTTGCGGGGCCACTTATAAAGTCGCTGGCCATTGTTGCAGTCTATACAGCTCTATTACAGGACACCAGGCTGACCCCACAGTAATGATCTAATTTTACAGACCTGTCTCTTTCCCCCTGTCTGCATGGAGCAGGACAGGAGCTTAATGTGAATGCACTTACAACACGATTAACTCTGCATGGCCATTTCATCCAGACCCATCCATAGTGGCCCAATTAGAGTTAATGGACAATAAAAGTCTAGGCTGAGAGGGAAGAGGATGGAGGCGGACGGTTCTCACACCCTGTGGCACACATACAGCCAATGGGCTCTTTGTTGAGCCCTGAGGTGAGTGGGTCGGGCCATTGTGGCTGCTCTCCAATGGGTGAGCCATTTGAGTTCACTGGGATGGAACAAATTAGGTCAAAGTGGTGTCAGCGGGACGCACGGTATTACATGCGGAGTACTAGCGTCCTAATGAGCTAAGGAAGCAAACAGTGACCTCAATCATAAGATACAATTCATAAAGAAACCGCTCTGTTTTTAAACTTCAGGGTAAATGTGGAAACTTAAAGCTAATAAGCATGCAGCAGAAATTTTCCACAGGGTTTTGTCGTTCTGACCCACTGTATTTTTTGAAGAAGAGCTGCCGAACTACTTGTGGTTTCAAAATGCTATTCTGACATATATTATGCTGACTGAATAGCAAATGCCAATGCACTGAGGCACAGTCATTTCGCTGTATCAATGACTCAGCTATGTGGTGTTTGAGTGGCTCAGAAAGGGCACCGCAACCAACCACAGGTCAGTTTGGTTCTCACAACCTTTATCGACCTGACTGGGGACAGATGTTCTCCAGAGACGCTACATGGCTGGACGGAGCAGAGCAGCGGCTCTTTCAAATGGGGAAACCAGTTTCTCTACACTTAGATGATTTATGTTTTTTCCCAATATAGGATGTCATTTGTTATATATGTTATGTTCCTAAAATGAAGATGCCGTAAAAGGAAAGACAAATTATTTGTTACAAAAAAGTAGGGCCCTATGAAATCCGTTTTATTTTTTCTCAAATTCCGTTTTTTCCCCCCGTTTTAATTTTTCTGGATTCCTTTTTTTCCATTTTAATTTTTCTAGACTCTGTTTTAATAGTTAAATAAAAAAATATTAATCCAAAATTAATTGAAATCATGAAACGTACACAATTTAACAGCAATTTATACAAAAATATATTATTATTTTATTTATTTCTTTATTTTTTCAGAAATACTGTGCTGTGTATTTACATTTTTCTGGTAAATAAATTCTAGTAAATAATTTTCTTGATAAATATTCCTTAAAAATAATGCTTTAATAATAATTTTATTATTAGTAGTAGTACTAGCATTACATTAAGCAATATATTTCTGTCACAGTTTCTTCAAGTTAAACCGAACTGTTATTTTGAAGGGTTGCTGTGAAAACCTTTAGGTTTCTGTTTGTATATGATATGACAGATAGTTTTTCTCAAAATAAAATGTAAAATGCTTATGAAGTTACTCTCAGAGCAGCTCTAGAGATTATGTTCATGTGTTCATGTGCTAATGTATTGATGTGGCAGAGGCTACACAGTAGTGTGTAGTAAACGAAACAGTGCGTCTGTGCCATTCATTCACACAGAGACACACAGAACATGCCGGATTCATATTTAAATAGTATTTTTGCGGCTTAATATTCACAGACACTAGTCCATATCGCATTTTGATTTAAGTGTACTGACCTACAGTACGTTTGTTTTATTTATTCATCCAAAATTTGGCAAATTCTTTGACATTTCACTTTATACAGTAAATTCCATTTATATGACTGGATTCCACGATTTCGTCCACGTTTTCCGCATTGCGGAAATAAAAGGTGGGCTGCCAAATAGTCAAACTCATCTTTGACTTTATTTCGTGTTTTCTCTTCTTTAGCCAATGAATCACACTCAAAAAACGAGTGAAGTGAGGCAAAGAGAGAGTAACTATAACTGTACAAAAACGTACAAAAAGGAATTACTGTTGATCAGCACTGTTGATCAGCACTTCCTGCAGACAGGGATGTCTATCACCCTGTCTTTTTTTATGATATCTAAAAAAAACTCCCACACTGATGAGCAAACTTTTTTCAGGGTTAGCCAGTTTGTCTCGCCCGTATCATCATCTCCTAACTACACACCGGGTCATCGTCTCTTTTCCACTTTAAAACAAGTGCCAACTGGCATTAAGTTGCTGCACTGTCACCTACTATGTTGAAATGTCAACAATATAGTTACAGCCACTGGATTATTTATGATATTATCATATGTATAGTATTAACACAATATCAGTTTTTCATTTTAAAATTTAACGGTTATCATTAATATTCCGACACCTCTTACTGAATCACTTGAATTTGAGATGCTTGTTGATGAATTGGTGTCACTTGTCCATCACAAGGAAACTGTAATGGAAAAACCTCAGCAAGCAGCACTTATAATATTTGTGGTCTAGAACCAGACTATAAGATCTTTATGAAAGATAAACAAACATGAAAATTGTATTTATGTAGAGAACGAAACGGCATGAAAAAGAGGAATAAAGGAAGGAGGCAGGGAAAGTTGGCAGCCACTTACCAGCGCAGACTTGCCGACACCTCCTGATCCGAGGACTACTAACTTGTATTCACGCATTGTGCAGTGTGTCTGCTAACTACCTGAAGAAGAAACAGGAGAAAAAGATAAGTCTACATTTTGTCAGTCAGAATTTCATACAAGCAGCTAAGTTATTCAAAGGAAAGTACGTTTGTTTTATTTATTCATCCAAAATTTGGCAAATTCTTTGACATTTCACTTTATACAGTAAATTCCATTTATATGACTGGATTCCACGATTTCGTCCACGTTTTCCGCATTGCGGAAATAAAAGGTCCCTATAAAAGAAAATAGGGTCCAAAACAACACAGGACACCAATGAATTCCACTGTGAATCCCAATGAAAGACATTCTTAAAAAAAAAAAAAAACATTTTATGTTTGGAATGATCACAGAATTGTCAGATGAACTATTCTTTAAACGTCTAAACCAATGACAAATACAGATTTTCACTACACTATCTTGGCTAAAATAATTTGTTAATATTATCACAATATCTATAGAAATCCTGGGACGCATTGTGCAGTGTGTCTGCTAACTACCTGAAGAAGAAACAGGAGAAAAAGATAAGTCTACATTTTGTCAGTCAGAATTTCATACAAGCAGCTAAGTTATTCAAAGGAAAATCAATATGGTTTTATTTAGTTGACTCTCTATTAAACTTTTAACACAAAAAAGAAGTTCATGAAAAGTACACTGTAGCACTTCAATGCATAACCTGAAGCTGAGAGCCGTAGTCAATCAACCAACAAAAGGGATTTAGACCTGTGGTCGGCCCTCAAGTTCTGAGCTATCAAAAGGCCACCAGCGTGAAATTGCTATAAAGCTGAGTATCTAATCTGAGCTGCACCCTCAAGACTCCTGCCCACTCATTAATTAGAATGTAAAGTTTTCTTTGACATCACAATTGTGTGTCAACTTCAGCTTTTGGGTTTATCACAACTCGAAAAGATAATTAATCATCTGACACGTAAGGGTGCGCTGCCCACGAAGGTGTTTGGTTTGAGGTCATGTAGTTGTGCATTCATGCCATTTCCTCCTTTGCAAGAAGAGAGTGGAACAAGAGCGGTGTGGTAGGGTTGACACAGATCTCAGATAAATGACACCCACATAGACAGATGTGAACTGCTCCACACCCCGTCTCTTGGGTTGTTCTGTCTCTCTCACTCCTCAGCCGTCTCGTGCAACACTTAGAGTAATAAAATTACTTCCAGAGACATAGTATGTGAATGTGCAAGGGCTTAGGTCAGAAAAACACTTTATGTGCACAAAAGTTATCAATGCATGGTCCATGCACTGCAAGTGTGATTTGCAAAAGCTTTACGTGAACTCGTAGTGTTGTGGCGGTAACAAACCTAACTAAGCCAGCCCTTCACTGGTCGACTGATAAACACATTAAACACTATCACATTTTCAAAACAGTCCGCCATTGGTTGACCACACAGATAACTCCACCCCAAAGCAATGCTATTTGTTTTTACTATGGTCAGGAATTTCAAACAATGTTTTGATAGCGATATCAAAACATTGTTTGAAATTCCCGACCATAGTACAAACCAATGGCATCGCTTTGGGGTGGAGTCATCGGTGTGGCCAACCAATGGCAGACTGTTTTGAAAATTTCTTTGCAATTTTGCTTGGTGATGCTAGTGGTGCAACACACACCTCAGCTTTAAACCAGATGTGTTGTTATTCACATAGCCAGCTATTAAAGAGTTAACTAGTTTAAAATAGTTTGCTCCATAAGAATCTCTTCAAAGTATTCTTGATCTAAAAGAAAAAAACAGAGTTTATGATAACACTCGCTATAGTGCCACTTGAGGCAACCGTGAGAAACTGTACTTCCATTACATGATCATATATATAAATACACTGTATATATTTTAACATATAAGCTGAAATCGAAAATAATTACATTATATACATGATTTGTATTATTATTATTTTTTTATCTAAAATTACCTAGTCAACCTCATTAACTGACTAGTCAGTTGTCAGATGACTAGTCAACCATCAAGACTTAATTCACATACTTGAGTCATGGATATGTGTAAAAAATTCCAAACATCTGTCCGTTTCATTTCCCTCATTCCAGCCAGGCTTGAGACCACAGAGCAATGAGCTTACAGGGCAAAACAGGAGGCCCATATCAGATCCAACATGCTGGGATTTAGTGGGCAAGACGGCTGAATCTGGAGCCAGACTGACTGTGAGACCACGCTCTGATAAAAGAGATTACCACTTACTCACATCTAATGCAATAGACACAAGCGTATCGGAGACTGAGAACTGCCCCAGCCCACTGCACTCCCTCTCAGCAACAGATCAGTGCCAGCAGCTCCGTGCTTAAGAACAAATCCTCCGCTGTCATCGAATGCTATGCTTTCCATTTACTTTGGCAAAGTGAACAAATCGTCCGCTGTCATCGAATGCTATGCTTTCCATTTACTTTGGCAAAGTATAGAGGGAATGGGAGACGGAGCAGGAGGGAGAGTAGAATTGTGTGGAAAACATAAAATGAGTGAGAAATGTGAGGGTGACAGAATAAGATGCTCTATCAAATGGGAATATGCTGTATAAATGGAAAACATCTTTTAAACGGACATATCAGTGTATGTGTCAGTCGAGAATGGATTCAGCACAGAAGTGCGAAAGCAAATATAAAGGTGACTGTAACCTCTGAAGATCTCATTCTTCTTCACATATGGTTCATATACACTATTAGTGACTCCCAGTTGGTAGCTGAAATAAGACCAACAAAGCCTAGAAGTAACAAAAACAACAGCGGTTGATTGGGTCAAATTGACTGTATCTATGTCCGTCATAACAACAGTGTGAATTAGTCTCTTTTTAACAGAAACACACATTTTCTCAGGGAAAAGTCTGATTAGATCTTCACATATGCACTCCACATATGCTTTTGGTTGTCAATGAAGTCCTCAGTCACCAGGGATTTACAGGCTTACATCACAGAAGCAGAGGAATCTGGGTTTGTGGGAATGAGACATCGCTGTGAAATCATCTTTATTGCAGCATTCAGGGCCATTCTGGATCATGTTCTGGATTGGAAATAGATGTGAGGGATTGAATGTGTGCACGCGCATTTCTGCAGGAGTAATTTCATTATAAACCCACAATATTTTATTTAACACAAGAAGACCCAAGATAGTTTTCTTGCAGCTGCTATTATTTGATATTAACCAAAAAAATTTGAAGAAAATGATCCTTTAGTGTGAGTCTACAAAATGTTTGTCCCCTTTTAAAGGGGACATTGGATGCCCATTTTCCACAAGTTGGTATGGGTGGTATTTAGGGTCTCTACGAAATGTCTGTTACATACTTTGGTTAAAATTCCTCAATGGTTGTGTAAAACAACACCCTTTTTACCTTGTCAAAACAGCTGTTCACAGTGAACCGTTTCGGTGCATGTCTCTTTAAATGATAATGAGCTACCGCTCACCCCACACCTCTCTTCTGTGGGGAGTGTCGACACAAGACATGAATATATCCGCACATGGCTCGGAGGTGGTCTTACTCAAATAGCTAGCTATTTATGTAGAAATCAGCTGGAAACTGAAACAGCTGGCTGGATGACACAGTTTCAGCCTCAGAGAGCCCATAACGAACTGACTGCATGTTTTATTTTCAGCTTTTCTGGGCTGGCAGACAGTGAAAAAAAAAAAGACTGGGGGGGAAAAAAAAAAGTGAAAATTTCGATGTCCCCTTTAACAACTGCCAGGTGATAAATGCTTCACACTCCAGTAGATAGTGGTAATCTGACGTTCTTTTCTGGCCATTTTAATAGCAGTTAGCAAAGTACATTTCTGCTACCTGCAGGACTGAACTAACATTTTTGTCCATTTGTGTGGACACTAATATGGTTATTATAGCTAATATAGTTAATATATATTATCATTCTTGGTGTGAACGGGCCTTCTCAACAGAGAATTTTCATTTTTGAGTTAACTATCCCCATAATAATTCAAATAGGGGGTCTTGATAGATTAGAATAGTGTACGAGCAGATAAGAAGGGAAAAAACATAATGGTCTGGCTTTATTTGTACGACCTTTATCTGCTGCAATGACTTTGTTAATGAGAATTACAGCTTGAGTCATAAATTGCAAAACATTACTCAGGAAAAACAGTGGTAATACTGTATCTCAGTGCATCACACAAACATTAAGGGCTGCCGAGGCCTGTGGTCGGTGTCACAATGACTGTGGGAGTTGGAGTTGAGTGGTTTTCGATGGTCATATTTAAGTAAGATTGCGGTGCACATGACAGGGTGGAGGATTATGACAGGAAATCGTACTTGATTTCTCAAACCATCCTCCTTTGACACACCACGCCTCTTCTGGGCTATAAAGCCAAGTGATGACAAGCTCAGCTCAAAATATCTCTGAGACTCCGAGGAAGACACAGGGTTGAAACAAATGAGTGACTTCAATCTTCTGTATGTGTGACTAAGCGGAAGACATGCAGCGTGACCCAAACTGTCCCTGACCTCTGACGCACTCAAATCAAACACGATTCAGTCAGAAAGCCGTGGAGTCATCTTAAAGCTGTTCTGATGGGAATCATCTTCACAAGATTCGAGAGTTTCCGAACACATCTGCTCTACACCTTGTTGAAAAATGAACAGGCACATTGCGTTGCACAAGCCACCGCGCCTGTAAAGTGATCTCTCTCTCTCTCCTACAATGCTTCCCCTCTAGTAATTAACCAAGCAAGATCCCTTGATGCTGTGTAAGAGGATTTTCTCAGTGATGAAGAATCCAAAACAAAGCAAGCAGACGCTTCGGATCTTCCTCTCAAGGATGACTAAGGTCTGGAGTTTCAGCATGCTAATGACCTAGATAAACTTTTGACATCAACATAGAAGAAAATACTCTTTTGGTGACAACTTTAAAAGGAAAAAGTTCTTAAAAGGAGTAAATCTTTATTCACATCTATAAAAGGTTTTTTTTAAATGTCAGGATTACAATATTATAGTTAGCTGAAGTAAAGAACAATAAAAGGCCTTTAGGCTAGGTAAACAAGTGTATAGACGTACATGTGAGAGTTTGTAAGTGAGAGGAAGTTCAAAGTCATATGTAAATGTGTTTATCCATGTGGTTTGACAGTATTTTATGTGTGTTGTTTACGCCCAAGTTAAGTATGCTTAAAGGGGTCCTATTATGCTCTTTTACAAAGTCTTGATTTTATTTTGGGGGGTGTACTAGAACAGGCTCTCATACTAGGTTGTTCTAAAAACACAATTTTTTACATATTTCACATTATTACAACACCTCTCTCCCCAGTCTGGCATGAACGGCTCGAATAGTTCCTGTATCAAATGAAGGCCCGCCTTCTGAAATACGAAATGTGCTGTGATTGGTTAGCTGGGCCAGTGTGTGTTGTGATTGGCAGCACTCGGCGCCTGGTCGGGAAATGTCATGCCCCTAAGTTCGTCTGCCTTGGTAAAGATAGCATGTCTCCGACATAGTGACAAAAACTCGTTGCCTTCTCTCATCCCATTCGTCGGTATTTGTGATATCACAAATCCCGGAAAATATGCGTTGTAGTTTAAATGAGTCGTTTGTTGTAGTTTTTGAAAAGTGATTTCTGTTAAATAAAATATCTCCTTTTGGAGTGGACTTTGAGCTTTGTAACTTTGCAGATCTTTTTTATGCTCAAACAGCAACATTACAGACTAACTAAAGTTGAAAAAGTGAAAAAGCATAATAGGACCCCTTTAAGTGGGCCACCTACACACACTTAAGCTGAGGCCTGGTTTTATCCCAAACAAAGTTAAAGGAGCAGTTCACCCAAAAATTACAATTTATCATTTACTCACCCATACTCATTCCAAATCCATAATCATTCATCTTTGAGACACAAGTATTTGTAATGTAAGAGTTCTCTCTCCCTCCACTAAAAGTCTACTAACCCGTTAAGATACAAGAAGGTCGATTAATTAAAATGCTTGATCCATATGGATTAGTTTTCCGAAGTACAAAAATAAAAGAAAAATGAAAGTCAGCACAGAACCGATCATCTTTTCCTCTTTACTAGTTATAGCACAGAATAAACATGAATGAACATCAGAAGGTCTCTTGTTTCAACTGTGGAAAGACGTCAACACGCACCATTTTTCAAGTTCAACTCCACCAACGTTAATCTACTCTCCTGTCTGGTTTGTTTGTCGGACAAAATGGGACAAAACTCCCCACAAAGGGTGAATTGTGTAAAATTTTAATATTGGTCATTTATCAGACCATAGTATAAAATATATATGAAAATATTTATGGGTGAAATTACCTGCTCAGACACTACGAGACAAAGCGAAGAGCTTTGGACAAGAAAAATTAAAATACATCAAGGACATGGCTTACAATAACTTCCAACAGGTTATTTCTACCTAAATTATGAGTAAAAATGGCATGTCTCAGTAGTTGGGCTTTTCTTCTCTGAAATGTTTCCTTTTAGTTTTTGACCTCCCAGCACTTGACAGATACAGAGAAATCAGGATCAGAACAGAAGGAAGTGCTCTCAAGGGCTTCAAAAGAGGCCCAGTGAAGCCACTTATCTTTTTGGCACCTGTCAGCTACAGTCAAAAGCTGAGCAATATCATAAGCGAGAGCCCTAAATGACGAAGAGCGTGAGCTCTTATGGTCCCAACAATCTTTCCACCCATGTTTTGGCAAACCGTTCCTTCTGTCTGACTATATTACACACAGCGACAGTGGAGGACGAGCAGCACTCGGGCTAATGGCTGAGCAGGCTGTATTTGCTCAGTCTCAGGCTGTCCTCAAAAAAAGGTCAAGAGTGTGAGAGAGTCTCAGCAGCACCACAGTGAAAGTGATTCAGTGGTGAGTGGATTCTGCCTCTAAGACCCTCAAACATGGTGTTGAGCTACTTAAAGCCATTAAAAGGCCTTTGAGGATAAGCACAGCCTTCTGTTTAGATTCACACACAAGCCTAATAAAGAAAGGGTCCCAGCACATACATTAAACCAGGTCTCAAGACACCACTTAAATAAAAAAAGATGTGGGTCAACCGACACAAGGGACACAATGATTCAGGTCTCGGGCCTCATCCAGCTGGAAAGTCTGTATTCCAGACTGTATTCTGGGATACGTCCGTATACACTGTATTCTGAAGCTGTACTGTGTATATAATAGTGCAAATAATCAATATTGTAATTATGGCTTCCACACAGAAAATGTGTTACAGCAATCATGCAGAAATACTCCAAAAGGCATACATAACAGAAGCAGACATACATTTTATTAAAAGTAATAAAATTATAATATTATAAATAAATATATTATAAGACCCAAAACATTTTAATAGTACATGTACAGTATTATTTGAAATGAGTATTCAATTGCATTTGCAGCTCTAGTAAATAATGACCTTTTTAAAAGTGCTGGAACGCAAGGGGTTGGTCATCTAGAGAAGTAATTTTAATTGAGTCCAATTAGCTTTTGCCAAGCAGAGCATTCAGATCTCTGAATTAATCTGCAAAATGCTTTAAACACAGTGAACTCTCGCACTAGCAAAATACAGTGTATGCAGATAATATCTCTGCTATGCTTTGTTTATGACCTACAAAGTACTTGCTAACAATGCGTACTTACTTCATTTAAGATCTTTGCAAAGAGACTGTAATTTTGGTTTAAGATTACCGTACATGCTGTTAAAGGTGTGTTACCACAAAAAAGGCCTGTTAAACCACACAGAAGGATAAAGACAATGGATAAAACGGTTTATAGTCATCCTTTAGACATCAGCGTCTAACAGACCAATCAGCCTATTTGACCGTTGTTTTTGTGTGCTAAGGTAAGGGAGACTGAAATGTGCAACGGAACAAATCAACAGTCTTGCTCTCAACTTGCTGGCCATTCGTCAGGGCCAGATTCAGCTAATCACTGGAGACTGTGCTGGTAAGGGATGTATCAGCGTTACAACATGCTGCTGTTAGCCTTCTTCTAAAGCTGGCGCACAAACCTACTGGCAACAGAGCACAAGAGGTTTATAAAGCAGAGCACAGACCGTCTGAAAAGGTGTGAAGCGCACAACAGAGGAAAAAAAGAGTGCTAAATGGAAGAAAATAGTGATATTTAAAATTTGCTGATTAGGTCTTGTGGCCATTACAGATGCTCTTCTTAAAGGAATATTTTATAAAAAATATGACTATATTGAAAATTCTTTCATCATTTACTCCGATTGTTCCAACCCTGTATGCCATCATAATTTCCATGGAACACAAGAAAAGATATTTTACAAGCAAGCTTTACACCTTTACATAGATTTAGTTTTTTTTCTATTTAAGTAATCTATACAACTTGCATATACCAAAAAAACTTGCCTTTATGTGAAGAACAAACATCAAAATGCACAAATACAAAAAATCTGGCCAAGACAAATATGCTGATCGTTTTCATGTTATGCCGGATAACTGATGAATGGCCAGTATTATAATTATGCCATCATAATTTCCATGTAACACAAGAAAAGATATTTTACAAGCAAGCTTTACACCTTTACATAGATTTATTTTTTTTTCTATTTAAGTAATCCATACAACTTGCATATACCAAAAAAACTTGCCTTTATGTGAAGAACAAACATCAAAATGCACAAATACAAAAAATCTGGCCAAGACAAATATGCTGATCGTTTTCATGTTATGCCGGATAACTGATGAATGGCCAGTATTATAATTCCATATTATTTCACTATTTCATCTAAATAAATTAAAAATAACAGACTATGTTTTCAAAGACTACATTTTAAGTGTGTGTTAGATGACAGCAAAGATAATCTTCTATAAAAATAGTATTTTAATAATTGACATGATACAGATATAGTGTGCATTAGGCTGACTGCCAGTGGTCACTATGAACTGTCATTAAATGAAAAAAAAAAAAAAATCAGCTTTAAAAAAAAAAAAAACTAAATATCAGCCTCTGGGTTTGAGAACAACATAAATGAGAATAAATATTGACTAATAATTTTTGGGTGCACTATCCATTTAGGAAAACCTGTCAAATGTCAAACTCACATGATGATGAATCATTCATTCAGGCATTCAGTATAATGTCACAAGATAAACATAACACAACATAAGGAAGACATCAAAAGCTGTGGGAAATGCAAAGGTCATGGAGTACATGAAGCAGATTACAAACCAAAAATGACTAACCAACACTGGAAAAAAGAGAAGAACCAGTTTATCTCCACTCGAAAGATGGTGGAATCTTTTGCCCGGAGGCAGGCTTAGGTGTAAACACAAACTGACAGGCTATAGACACCGGGAGTCAGCAAGAACGAAACATCTTTCCACGGCCGCGAGGAGCAGACGGTAAGAGTCATTTTGAAAGCGAAGCAGCAGCGATGTGAAGCCAAAAAGCACGATGGTCTGAGTTCTCACATTTCAAACCTCAAAGACTTCTCCATCTCGGCCAAATTCATTTCGGCATGTGAGCGCTGGAAAAAGTCGGCGTTAGCCAGCCGTAATGTCTGTCACGTTCTTGGGTTCGGGCATTGGCAGACGACTGGAGAGAGGGAAGCGTTTGCCATTTTAAGTACTATCCCTGCAGGGCACACAGTGCTACAAGTGCTAAAACGACAATCTAGCTAATAGTCGACAAGCATCAGTAGTGCTTGATTTGACACTATGACACTGTTTCAACAGAACTAATGGCTGCCTCAGAGTTTAACGATAAGCTATGCTGTCATAACAACAAGCTACAAGACTACTGCTGCCTTGATGTCATGTTGGCATGATCGTATTTACAACATAAGCGCACACAACAAAGTCATAATTACCAGTGGGAAACTGAAAGTCTGGGCTTCAATAAGAATCATGGCACAAGTAAACTGGCATTGGTCATAACATGTTGTAATGGTGAATATTCACTGCACAGTTTAGAAGTTTGTGTTTTGTTGATGAAGAGCTTCATGAAGAGTTTGCTGAAGAATGTACATTTCCCATCATTTTCTTTGGCTGCACCAGAATGATGAAATAACAGCTTAAGCATCAAATTCTTCATTTAGTTGCACTAGCTTAAAAAAATGTTGTAAAGTGAAAAAAAAAAAGGGAAATACAATAATATTTAAATGCTTGGGGATGGCTTTGGCTTTTATGCGTAACAAGGCTGCGTTTATTTAATCAGAAATATTCTAAAAACTGTAATAATGTGAAATATTATTACATTTTAAAATATATTCTATATTTCTACTTTAATATATTTTAAAATGTAATTTATTCCTGTGATGGAAAGCTGAATTTTCAGCAGTCATTACTCCAGTCTTTAGTGTCACATGATCCGTCAGAGATCATTTTAATATGCTGATTTGGTTCTCATTATTAAAGTTATTATTATTAATGAATGAAATTATGTTGAAAACAGTTGTGCTAGGTAATATATATACACACACACACACACACATATATTATATACACATATATATATATATATATATATATATATATATTCTGAATTTAGACCCACC